>NC_134412.1:1845975-2060632 GCF_038048845.1 Mixophyes fleayi
AACTGCTATGCAAAGGAGTAACATCCGTCTGAGAAAGTAACTGCTCCTTCCCTACAGCAAAGGTTTGTCCTGTAGTAGCCAGAATGTCTCATTTTCATGGCAAATTATTTTTTACCCTAAAGAGCTCATCTATCTCAATTCCCGTCTAACTGAAATAGCTGGCCTCGAAATTCCTCCTCTCTCTCTTTTCCACCAAGAGAGCTTTCAATCAATTAGCTGATAGTGCTGAGTTAACTTCTCACTTTGCACCAATCAATGTACATAGGAAGGATAACAGATCACTGTCAGTCTATTATTTACTGATAACGAATCACCACATTTCCTATTCTGTACAGCTATTGGCACAGAGCAGAGACTTATCTAAGCACAATAATTGACGTCTGCAGTAGAAACTAGCGATAGAGTCCACAGAGTCGTGGCTAGTAAGTATATATTTTATATTGTTGCCATCGGATATTGCTCAGTTTTCTATAGTTGACACCAGATGGTACCAGCTGTGACTGTAGATCTTGAGGTTGGTGGTAATCGAGTTATCGGTGCTGTGAACACCGACACTCTTTAATCCTGCAGAATTATTCCTATAGTGAACAGAGCAACAAAGAAATAATAACTACTTACCAGTAAAAAGACACACTGTCACTTACATGCACGACTTGCACATTTCAGAATTTAAAGCGCCAACGCACGGACCCAAGTAAGTATTCACTTTACTTTAGGGGTTAGGGTTAAGTTAACGATTAGCGTTAGGGCTTAGAAATAAAATGAATATTAACCTGCTCCGTGGGTTGTCGCTTTAAAAAAAACAAACAAATCGGCAAATGAGGTGGGTGCAGAAAGCTGAACAGTTTCTAGTTGAAGACAAATTAGGAAGAAAGGGGTTAATGGAGACCTAATGATTCTTCTCACTATCTCTCTCTGCTGTCCACATATTTCTGCCCCATCCCTTTATAGACAGGCGCCATATTTAGATATGTGCTAAGCAGGGCAGGATATTAAGGGTCGCTCCGTAATATAGCCTGCCCCATGTAGGGGGATACCATGGTTAATGTATCACTCTGTTCACATTGTAGCAGCTCAGAGCTGCTAGATCAGCCATTGCTCCCACTTCCCATGATACCTTAGGAAGAGATTCAGTCCTCCTGCTCGGCACCAACGTCAGGTACCAGGGGCTGTAGGGTAAAAAATCTAAATTGTAATCTAACTACATCAATGAAAGGTTTATTTTCCACCTGTAATTGCTGTAGATCAAGCCGTACGTATCAAGTAGTACTAGGGGAACATGACCGCGGCAAGGTGGAAGGACGGGAGCAGATTATACCAGTGAATAAGGGAGACATTTTTGTCCATGAAAACTGGAAGAGCAGTTCTGTCTCAAGCGGGTAAGTAGTGGTCGTGCAGTATGTATAGTTACACAGTACAGTATATATATATATATATATATATATATATATATATATATATATATATATATATATATATATGTATATGTATGTATGTAACACCCCTTTTTCCGGTTAGGGTGTATATATCAATTTGTGTGTGTGGTCTGCAAATGAATTCAGTACCTTGTATTCCAGATTGCGCAGTGCCTTCACCTTGGTCTGATTACCAAGGGTCTTCTTTGGGTAGTGTTCTGTTTGTAGCAACACCAAAGGGAGACCAAGGAGCCCTCCGCCCCCTTCACTGGGGGGGGGGGGTTATTCCTTCATAATATCAGACAGGAATTACCTTTAGAAGCCGCACTGACACATTTATTAGTGTGGTATAATCTTCTAAAGGGATTTTCCAATATTTTAAATCAAAAATATAAATTGTAGCTTAAACAAACAATTGTATATAATCAATAAATAGTACTATATAATGCCTACACTACCATACATATATATTCTCTCTTCTCTATTATTCTACTACTAAGAGGTACCTCTCTTTAAACTACAATTATCTGGCAAATAAAACTAATATAAAACAATTAACATGAGATAAGGTAAGCAGCATAATAGACATATGTTTACACTATAGATTTCACCATCTATCCCTTAGACATCACCATATAGCAGTGTTGGCTACCCTGTGATACTCCACTGTGAAACTACAAGTCCCAGCATACCCTTCCAGCAATAAATTGCTATATATTGACAAAGCATGCTGGGACTTGTAGTTTCACAACACCTGGAGTGTCACAGGTTAGCCAACACTACCATATAGTCACTTCAATATCGTAGGCTCCTCACACCGCAGGTTTGTGAATCTCTCTTGTATGTGACTGAGAGGATAGTGAGGTGTCTGCACAGTGTCACATACATGTAATTCAGTCTCTGCTCCCTAACTAACTGTCCCTGCAATAATCCCTTGTTAATATTATCTCAGTCCAGCAAAATGGTTCATTTACATTTACAATCTTCAGGCCTCCCCACCTAGTCCCTATCTGACTACTGGTATAATACAGTGTCCCGAGAAATCAATAAACAGATAATAAGATGTTACTTAACCATATAACGATCAGCCTTTTAGTCCAAGATGACTTTTTCCAGTCAGGACTCCAGTTGTTTCTCTCTTTTAAAAAGATATTTTCCTTCTTCTCACTGTGTCTCTCTCTATATCTCTCTGGCGTATTTTATTTATTTCAGACTTTTACTTTAAACAACTGATGGGTGTACTCCCCTGACCAACAGCTCCTATTTACCAATATGGCTCCTCTGTATACAGGGGTCTAATAGATACTGCTCCCTCCTCTTCTCGGACTTCTGGTACTTGCACAGATCCTCTGTCCTGCTGTTTTGCTCCCTCTGTTTTGCTCCCATGCAGTAGTACAGGGTACACTCACTTCTCATCAGATCTGCTCTTACTTGCTCTCTTCCATCCTCCTTCTCCTCTTCCAACTGCTGCACTCCAACTGCCAGTTTTATAGTCCCTCCTCTCACATCTTAGTCCCTCCCCCTTTCACAAGCTCTTACTGAATCCTCCAGCTGCAGCACAGTGCAAACTGGGGATAATGCGCATGTGCAGACATCTGTGTCTGCCAGCGCTACACACACACACACATACATATATCTACTATATAAATGCCTAGTGGCGTGTGTGAAAAACAAAACAAAAACCAAGCTGCAGCGCCACCTGCTGGGCAGAGTTATACACTGACCTATATATTTCTTGAAGGAGAAGTGACAGTTGGGAGTGGTTGGTGGTTGCCAGGGGTGACAGTGGGGAGTTTTTAACACCTTAAGTAGCTTGATGAAGGATGAGGTGATGGAGAAAAATGATGAGGTGGTGACATGTGGACAAAACCACGTTAAAAAAGGGCGCTTCGCGTCGGGAAGTAACGCTCTTCCCCTGAGGAGGCCTGGGCTAGGCCCAAATGCATGACAAGAACCTTTTTAATACCTTAAGTAGCTTGATTTGACTAGAATGCACGGGTTAACTTGTGTGTGTATATATATATATATATATATATATATATATATATATATACTATATTTTATAGTAAGGGATTATAGTATATAGTCACACAGGGCAGTACATATAGTGATATAGCCAAACAGGTCATTATAATCTACTTTTAGCTGATGATGCACAAGTGATGTAATAATTATGTCTACTCCCGTGTAGCTGATTTGGAGCATTCGGTTTTTCTGAAGCATAAACTGTCTCTAAGCGAAGTATCTAGATCCGGAAACTGCTCGTCTGCTAAACGTCTTTGTAGAGAACGAGTCATTGCTAGATGTAGTGTAGAGCGATTGATGTGTTATAAACAGCTTTAGTATATGCCTTATCTCTACCATAAAGCATACAGCAGGGAAAGAATGATAATTTTAAAACAATGTTATTATTTTGTAGTATTTGATTACACAAAAACAGTGGGTAGAAATCTTCAACATTTGGGAGTGTAAAGTGTGATATTACTAACAGTCAGAGAGACTGAGACGATTATATCAACCCAAAGAGGCCTCATACTCCATGTGTCCTTCCCCAGAACATTACGGATATTGTGTCTTCAGTCTCACAATCGCTCAGTCCCAAGATGGTTTTCATTGTGTCCTGTAGGCCCTACTGGCCAGTACAGTGACGGTCATACACTTCTTCTCTCTCCCAGGAATGACATTGCCCTCATCAAGTTATCTCGTGTTGCTTTACTCAACGATGAGGTCCAGCTGGGCTGCTTGCCACCAGCAGGGAAGATTCTTGCCAACAACTATCCCTGCTACATCAGCGGCTGGGGGCGCTTGACCAGTACGTATGCTGAAAACACAGTAGTGATGATATCTCAGTAGTAGACACTGGTCGTTGTATCCATGTTGTGCGGGCCACAGTGTCAGTCCGAGGGCTTTCTTCAACCATTAAATGTGACTTTATCTCTGCAGCTGGCGGAGTCCTCCCAAATGTTCTGCAGCAGGCGCTCCTTCCTGTGGCGGACCATAAGACCTGCAGCCAGAAGGACTGGTGGGGCAGCACTGTGAAAACCACTATGGTCTGTGCTGGTGGGGACGTCAAGGCTGGTTGCAACGTAAGTACAAGGCTTGGTCATACAGATAATTTCCTATAGGTTACATTTCATCAATAGGGTCATACATGAACCCACTGAATTAAAAGAAAGACTTTATAATCATCTGCATTATAATAAAAGTACATCTAATCCCTCAAAAACACGTATTTACATTTGCCAATGCCAACAACCCACAATGCACCATTGTTACCAGCTCCCCATCTCACCCCTGCCAAATACCTACTGCCACCGCGAATACACCACTGCCAAAACCCTACTGCCACCACTAATGCAATGCTGCCAAACCCTACTGCCACCTCCTACACACCACTGCCAAAACCCTACTGCAACCTCCTACACCGCTGCCAAACCCTACTGCAACCTCCTACACACCGCTGCCAAACCCTACTGCAACCTCCTACACACCGCTGCCAAACCCTACTGCAACCTCCTACACACCGCTGCCAAACCCTACTGCAACCTCCTACACACCGCTGCCAAACCCTACTGCAGCCTCCTACACCGCTGCCAAACCCTACTGCAGCCTCCTACACCGCTGCCAAACCCTACTGCAACCTCCTACACCGCTGCCAAACCCTACTGCAACCTCCTACACACCACTGCCAAACCCTACTGCAGCCTCCTACACCGCTGCCAAACCCTACTGCCACCACTAATGCAATGCTGCCAAACCCTACTGCAACCTCCTACACACCACTGCCAAAACCCTACTGCAACCTCCTACACCGCTGCCAAACCATACTGCAACCTCCTACACACCACTGCCAAACCCTTTTGCAACCTCCTACACACCGCTGCCAAACCCTACTGCAGCCTCCTACACCGCTGTCAAACCCTACTGCAGCCTCCTACACCGCTGCCAAACCCTACTGCAGCCTCCTACACCGCTGCCAAACCCTACTGCCACCACTAATGCAATGCTGCCAAACCCTACTGCCACCTCCTACACACCACTGCCAAAACCCTACTGCCACCTCCTACACCGCTGCCAAACCCTACTGCAGCCTCCTACACCGCTGCCAAACCCTACTGCAACTCCTACACACCACTGCCAAACCCTACTGCAGCCTCCTACACCGCTGCCAAACCCTACTGCAACCTCCAACACACCACTGCCAAACCCTACTGCAACCTCCTACACACCGCTGCTAAAGCCACATTTCCACCTCCAACACCTACTGCCACTACCAACACACCTCCTGCCAAAACCCTACTTCCACTGCCAATACACCACTTCCAAAACCTCACTGTCACCTGCAACACCTACTGCCACTGCCAAAACCCTACTGCAACCTCCTACACACTGCCAAAAACTCACTGCCACCTCCAACACACCACTGCTAAAACCCTACTGCCACTCCCAACACACCACCACCACTGTAATATGACCTATGATTTATTTCTAGGGGGACTCTGGTGGACCCCTAAACTGCCAAGCCAGTGACGGCAGGTGGTATGTCCATGGCATTGCCAGTTTTGTGTCATCTCTTGGATGCAATGCTCTGAAGAAACCAACAGTATTCACCCGCGTTTCTGCATTCAATGACTGGGTCAACAAAGTAAGTAATACAGTATGAGTCCACCAAGAGCAGAGTGAGCATTACTGGCATTATTAATACACCTGGAACATCATATGACAATGACAGTACTAATCCTGCAGAAGCAGATTATGCTTCAATATTGATCGAATGGACAGCAAGTCAAACACTGAGCATGACATTAGTAATGTCAGTGGGGAGTTTTGAGAGTGCAAACTCCACTTTCCCAGTAATTGCTAATTATGATGCTACTTCACACACAAGCAGAACATGATGGATTTGTGGTGACAGTTCTTTGGGATACCCGGTATAATTAATCTTCCATCTAATTAATTTTCAGATCATGAAGAACAACTGAATGCCACTAGGAGGCACTGCTGGTAATACTGCATAATGGCAGATTCAAACTGTTGTTGGTCATACTACCTACTATAATCATTACTATACTTCCTAATACTGTAGTAATAAATTATCTGATTATCAAGAATATGAGTTTTCTGATGTGTTATTGTGTCAGTTTCTGTAAGAAAAATTTTCAGAACTCACCTTAAATCCAAATATGGTTTAGTGAAATGATCGTATTTGCAGCTTGCCTGACAAAGCTCAGTGTTACCCTGAGAATTATCACACTCCATTACGGACAGGTGATGCCACAACTTGTGTACAGTGTCGTCTGATTATCATCTATGGTCTTGTCATCTTCTTCCTTGATTATTGCAATCCTCTCCTCTCTGGCTTGCTTGACAGATGTCTGTCCCCTTGAAACATGTGCTAAATGCGGCATTGCGGCTAATCTTCCCCACCAGACGTCCCTCTCCCACTACGCCTCTCTGCAGATCCCTTTATTGGCTCCCCATTCCTTTCAGAATATAATTCATGCTTACCCTCATTTATAAAGCCCTCTTTAATGCCTCCCCCTCCTATAGCTCTGACCTTATCAAGAAATATTCCCCAATTACGTTCTGACAATGACCTTCGGCTCATCACTTTCCTGTGCAATACTACACCAAACAGCTTCTTTGATAGCTCTGGGGTCCCTGTGTTTGCTTACACACTCTGTACCTCCAGCAAGCTACCCTCTCAGACCTCTTTTCTGCTCCTGCTGCTACCACACACATTTATGGCTCACAGCACCTCTTATTGAACCTTTTTTCTCCTTCCTTCCTGTCTCTCCTCCCAGCTCAGAATCACAGCAGAGGCTGACCTTTGCTTTCCATGGCGACATGATGTCCTAACTGCACAACACAATATAGCCTTCTACATATATAATACCTGACCTTCATCCATTATCTCCATCATGAAGATGGCCATAGGTCTACTGCGATGCACTGACAATCGTATACAGTACCCCGACCTCCATCCATCACCTCCACAACTGAGATGCCCATAGCTCTACTGTCACCCACTGACAATTGTACAGTACTTTGCTGCCCACACCTGGGAGCGGCAGAGGGGGATATCAGCCCCTGATTCCTATACTACACTGAGAAGCTGATCAAACTTTACTATCTAGAAGGCGGAAAACCTGTAACAAGGTTTCCTTCCGTGAAAGAATAATTAATGGTAGATGATCAAGGCAATGCACTCACATGGCCATACATATGCTTTAAGGGGGGGTGGGTCGTGCTGAAGAGTGCGGCATCTGGAGGAAGGAGTGTGGGAGCCGAAAGTGCTATAGAGGGCAGCACCTGGGGTAAACCTTAGCACTCCCTGCAGCAGAATGTATGGCACCGCTAAGGGTTAAAGTGGATCCCCATTAGTTGTACTCAGTCAGTCTCCGGTGTTTGACACAGCTGCTGTACAATGAGAGGGGTGTAACACAGGTTTGGGGGGCGGAGCATTTATACACACAATGTATGTCACAGGAATGAGGTACATTATATACAAGTGTAAATCTGAAACAAACCGTCACATCACAGCAATGGAAACTGTACATATTTAATTTTATTACTTTTCAGACCATATATCTTTTTTAAAATCCTTTTTACAAATTATATTATTAATGTTTCCTTCAGATAAATACAATATTCTATATTTTCTTTACACTGACCGACAATACACATAAAGACATTATATTATTCCATGGAAAAATAGTGTTTTTCCTTCTCTTCTGCTTCACTTACAAACCTTCAAAATAGGAAACGGGTGAAGTGAGGACAAATAGGACGGACAGAGGAGGGTAGGATTTGGGGGGGGGGGGGCATATTAATAATACACAGTATTGGAAAACATGGGTTGTGAATGATGTTGTTACAACAAGAAGCCACAAGAGGGGGATGTTTGATTAATTTACAAGTCCATTAAACAGACATCAGGCATGCTGACTGCTGAGAGAATCCCTCTGCTCACTTCATGCTACAAACAAGTGCACTTTGCACACACAGATCACGGATTCGGCTGGACAGTGGTGGAGGAAATGACAGGTGTCACCCACAATGCAATCTGCCTGCACTGAATTACAGGGGTGGATACATGTAGAATTTGTAAATTGTGATAATTGTGGTGTAACTGGATGCATGGGTGGTAATCCTGTGGGAGCTGCAGCTATTAGGGATGTTGGGAGTAGTAGTTAAGTGGTGTACCGTTACTTCCCACTAGCATCACAAAGAGAGATGATAGATCCAGTGTAAGGTCTGTACAGTGCTGTTATGTCCTGAACAATGTATCAGCTAATATCCGGTGCTACGGAGTGAGCCTGCCCACCTCCCGCAGTCATGTCTCTCGTCCACACAGGAGATTAACTTAGTGGAGATCTAGGAATACCATATAACCTCCCCCCACAGAAGTGTACTAGATCTACCTATATGATCATGTGTGCGGATATATATCGTAGAATAGTACAGGACATACAGAGAGACACGCATGGTGCCATGACACAGGACACACCGTAGGCTCTATATATAGCAACCTCTTAGTCCCAGGTAAGATGATCCATCTTAGAACATAAATCAAGAACTTGTGCATTTTTTGACATCCTGAGATAGAAATAGCGGAACAGCGGTATCTGGATATTATTTACAAAACGTAACGCTCCGCAATGTCCGAGCTACGGCATAATAAGGTTGTATCCGACCCCGGGTCGTCACGTTCCTCTTCTCCACACGACATTCGGTGGACCAGCAGGATGTGATTGTACGAAGAACGCTCCCCTAGAGTTATTTAAAGTCTTTTAGGGATTCAGACTTAATCTTATCAGTAAGAGTCACCAAGTCTTGTGCTGCAAATCATTGTTACAGACCAAGTTGTAGGAAGGTACCACAGCTTCTTAGAAGCAGACACAGTCTGTGTTAGTCTGGTTTCTGCGGAGATTGCTGCTGGAGGCCCGGGTCGCGGTGTTGTGTCGCTCGACTCAGAAGCGATAGGTCAGGAGGCCGGGATTGCAGGTGAAACAATCACACTCGGCTGAATCAAAGACTGGAGTTTGGCGCAAATCCCTCAGTTTCTGCCGTCTCTGCCGACACTGAGAGGAGGAAACAGAATCAGATCTCAGACCAGTTCTAGGAAATAACAAAAAGGTTTAGTGAGGGATTTACAGGTTATTACATTTCTCCTAATCTTACTGTAGCTGCGGGTTACTCACAAACAAAATACACTGCATTTTAGGGTACAATTACCCCTCCCTGGGAGCGAAAACATTTACCAGGGGACCCTTATGTATAGATCAGAGCGGCAAGTAAGGAGAGCAATGGAGAAACTAAGCAGGTCAAGTAAGTATAGTGAGGGTCAGACGATGAGGAGCAAGAGCGGGTGGAGTAAGTATAGTATAGTGGGGGTCAGAGGATGAGCAGCAGGTCAAGTAAGTATAGTGAGGGTCAGGCGAGGAGGAGCAAGAGCGGGTGGAGTAAATATAGTATATTGGGGGTCAGAGGATGGGTAGCAGGTGGAGTAAGTATATTGGGGGTCAGAGGATGAGCAGTGGGTGGAGTAAGTATATTGGGGGTCAGAGGATGGGCAGCAGGTGGAGTAAGTATATTGGGGGTCAGAGGATGAGCAGTGGGTGGAGTAAGTATAGTAAGGGTCAGAGGATGAGCAGCGGGTGGAGTAAGTATATTGGGGGTCAGAGGATGGGCAGCAGGTGGAGTAAGTATATTGGGGGTCAGAGGATGAGCAGCGGGTGGAGTAATTATAGTGGGGGTCAGAGGATGAGCAGCGAGTGGAGTAAGTATAGTGGGAGTCAGAGGATGAGCAGCGATTGGAGTAAGTATAGTGGGAGTCAGAGGATGGGCAGCAGGTGGAGTAAGTATAGTGGGGGTCAGAGGATGAGCAGCAGGTGGAGTAAGTATAGTGGGGGTCAGAGGATGAACACAGGGGGTGGTAGGGTGGTACAGCGCAGGTCGGAGGATGAGCAGCGGGGGAGTAAATATATTAGGGGTTAGAGGATGGGCAGCAAGTGGAGTAAGTATAGTGGGGGTCAGAGGATGGGCAGCAGGTGGAGTAAGTATAGTAGGGGTCAGAGGATGGGCAGCAGGTGGCGTAAGTATATTGGGGGTGAGAGGATGGGCAGCAGGTGGAGTAAGTATAGTGGGGGTCAGAGGATGGGCAGCAGGTGGCGTAAGTATAGTGGGGGTCAGAGGATGGGCAGCAGGTGGAGCAAGTATATTGGGGGTGAGAGGATGGGCAGCGGTTGGAGTAAGTATATTGGGGGTCAGAAGATGAGCAGCGGGGAAGTAAATATAGTGGGGGTCAGAGGATGAGCACGGGGGGGGGGGAAGGTGGTACAGCGCAGGTCGGAGGATGAGCATATTGGGCAAAAGGCTGAGTACTGGGGTATAAATATGAACTCCAGTAAATTAGCAGAAAGAGAAGCAGCAGGAGCTCCAGACATAAGTGATGACT
The DNA here is from genome assembly GCF_038048845.1 of Mixophyes fleayi. NCBI lineage: Eukaryota > Metazoa > Chordata > Amphibia > Anura > Limnodynastidae > Mixophyes > Mixophyes fleayi. The sequence goes on from NC_134412.1 coordinate 1,856,851, forward strand.
GAATAAAATGAAATCCGTTGACGGTGGGGAAATTCCTGGCTCTGGAAGGAACGTGAGAGAACGGGTGACAGGGAACTAACAATAAAACTTCATATTATATCAGGACAGACAGTCACAGACCATAGAGAGCGCTGACCTGCACAGACGGAGTCACATCCACCAAGACCTGACGTGAGGGCTAGCACTGCTGAATGGACACACAGAACAGGGGTCACATGTAAGAGAACACACAACAATACATGATCATAGGACACAGCAAGATTACATGCAATAATATAATATTCATTTAAAACTCCTGCACTCTGCACATACATCAGACACGGAAACACTGCACCCATGTACAGATCACACATACCCCCGGACACTGCGCCCATCAGACACTGCGTCCATGTACAGATCACACATACACCCCAACACTGCGCCCATGTACCCATCACACATACACCCCGACACTGCGCCCATGTACCCATCACACATACACCCCGACACTGCGCCCATGTACCCATCACACATACACCCCGACACTGCGCCCATGTACCCATCACACATACACCCCGACACTGCGCCCATGTTCCCATCACACATACAAACCGGCACTGCACCCATGTACAGATGACACATACACCCCGACACTGCGCTCATGTACAGATGACACATACAGCCCTACACTGCACCCATGTACAGATGACACATACACCCCGACACTGCACCCATGTACCCATCACACATACACCCCGACACTGCGCCCATGTACAGATGACACATACACCCCGACACTGCGCCCATGTACCAATCACACATACACCCCGACACTGCACCCATGTATCCATCACACATACACCCCGACACTGCGCCCATGTACCCATCACACATACACCCCGACACTGCGCCCATGTATCCATCACACATACACCCCGACACTGCGCCCATGTACCCATCACACATACACCCCGGCACTGCGCCCATGTACCCATCACACATACACCCCGACACTGCGCCCATGTATCCATCACACATACACCCCGACACTGCGCCCATGTATCCATCACACATACACCCCGACACTGCGCCCATGTATCCATCACACATACACCCCGACACTGCGCTCATGTATCCATCACACATACACCCCGACACTGCGCCCATGTATCCATCACACATACACTCCGACACTGCGCCCATGTATCCATCACACATACACCCCGACACTGCGCTCATGTATCCATCACACATACACCCCGACACTGCGCCCATGTATCCATCACACATACACCCCGACACTGCGCTCATGTATCCATCACACATACACCCCGACACTGCGCCCATGTATCCATCACACATACACCCCGACACTGCGCTCATGTACCCATCACACGTACACCCCGACACTGCGCCCATGTATCCATCACACGTACACCCCGACACTGCGCCCATGTATCCATCACACATACACCCCGACACTGCGCCCATGTACCCATCACACATACACCCCGACACTGCGCCCATGTATCCATCACACATACACCCGACACTGCGCCCATGTATCCATCACACATACACCCCGACACTGCACCCATGTATCCATCACACATACACCCCGACACTGCGCCCATGTACCCATCACACATACACCCCGACACTGCACCCATGTAGCCATCACACATACACCCCGACACTGCGCCCATGTATCCATCACACATACACCCCGACACTGCACCCATGTACCCATCACACATACACCCCGACACTGCGCCCATGTACAGATGACACATACACCCCGACACTGCGCCCATGTATCCATCACACATACACCCCGACACTGCGCCCATGTACCCATCACACATACACCCCGACACTGCGCCCATGTTCCCATCACACATACACCCCGACACTGCGCCCATGTACCCATCACACATACACCCCGACACTGCGCCCATGTATCCATCACACATACACCCCGACACTGCACCCATGTACCCATCACACATACACCCCGACACTGCGCCCATGTACCCATCACACATACACCCCGACACTGCGCCCATGTACCCATCACACATACACCCCGACACTGCGCCCATGTTCCCATCACACATACACCCCGACACTGCGCCCATGTACCCATCACACATACACCCCGACACTGCACCCATGTATCCATCACACATACACCCCGACACTGCGCCCATGTATCCATCACACATACACCCCGACACTGCGCCCATGTATCCATCACACATACACCCCGACACTGCGCCCATGTACCCATCACACATACACCCCGACACTGCGCCCATGTACCCATCACACATACACCCCGACACTGCGCCCATGTACCCATCACACATACACCCCGACACTGCACCCATGTACCCATCACACATACACCCCGACACTGCGCCCATGTACCCATCACACATACACCCCGACACTGCGCCCATGTACCCATCACACATACACCCCGACACTGCGCCCATGTATCCATCACACATACACCCCGACACTGCACCCATGTATCCATCACACATACACCCCGACACTGCACCCATGTACCCATCACACATACACCCCGACACTGCGCCCATGTACCCATCACACATACACCCCGACACTGCGCCCATGTACCCATCACACATACACCCCGACACTGCGCCCATGTATCCATCACACATACACCCCGACACTGCGCCCATGTATCCATCACACATACACCCCGACACTGCGCCCATGTATCCATCACACATACACCCCGACACTGCGCCCATGTACCCATCACACATACACCCCGACACTGCACCCATGTAGCCATCACACATACACCCCGACACTGCGCCCATGTACCCATCACACATACACCCCGACACTGCGCCCATGTATCCATCACACATACTCCCCGACACTGCGCCCATGTACCCATCACACATACACCCCGACACTGCACCCATGTATCCATCACACATACACCCCGACACTGCGCCCATGTATCCATCACACATACAACCCGACACTGCGCCCATGTATCTCCATCACACATACAACCCGACACTGCGCCCATGTATCTCCATCACACATACACCCCGACACTGCGCCCATGTACAGATGACACATACACCCCGACACTGCGCCCATGTATCCATCACACATACACCCCGACACTGCGCCCATGTACCCATCACACATACACCCCGACACTGCACCCATGTACCCATCACACATACACCCCGACACTGCGCTCATGTATCCATCACACATACACCCCGACACTGCGCCCATGTACCCATCACACATACACCCCGACACTGCGCCCATGTACCCATCACACATACACCCCGACACTGCGCCCATGTATCCATCACACATACACCCCGACACTGCGCCCATGTATCCATCACACATACACCCCGACACTGCGCCCATGTACCCATCACACATACACCCCAACACTGCGCCCATGTACCCATCACACATACAACCCGACACTGCGCCCATGTACCCATCACACATACAACCCGACACTGCGCCCATGTATCCATCACACATACACCCCAACACTGCGCCCATGTACCCATCACACATACACCCCGACACTGCACCCATGTACCCATCACACATACACCCCGACACTGCGCTCATGTATCCATCACACATACACCCCGACACTGCGCCCATGTACCCATCACACATACACCCCGACACTGCGCCCATGTACCCATCACACATACACCCCGACACTGCGCCCATGTATCCATCACACATACACCCCGACACTGCGCCCATGTATCCATCACACATACACCCCGACACTGCGCCCATGTACCCATCACACATACACCCCAACACTGCGCCCATGTACCCATCACACATACAACCCGACACTGCGCCCATGTATCCATCACACATACACCCCAACACTGCGCCCATGTACCCATCACACATACACCCCAACACTGCGCCCATGTACCCATCACACATACACCCCGACACTGCGCCCATGTACCCATCACACATACACCCCAACACTGCGCCCATGTACCCATCACACATACAACCCGACACTGCGCCCATGTATCCATCACACATACACCCCGACACTGCGCCCATGTACCCATCACACATACACCCCGACACTGCGCCCATGTACCCATCACACATACACCCCGACACTGCGCTCATGTATCCATCACACATACACCCCGACACTGCGCCCATGTACCCATCACACATACACCCCGACACTGCGCCCATGTACCCATCACACATACACCCCGACACTGCGCCCATGTATCCATCACACATACACCCCGACACTGCACCCATGTACCCATCACACATACACCCCGACACTGCGCTCATGTACCCATCACACATACACCCCGACACTGCGCCCATGTATCCATCACACATACAACCCGACACTACGCCCATGTATCCATCACACATACAACCCGACACTGCGCCCATGTATCTCCATCACACATACACCCCGACACTGCACCCATGTACCCATCACACATACAACCCGACACTGCGCCCATGTTCCCATCACACATACACCCCGACACTGCGCCCATGTACCCATCACACATACACCCCGACACTGCGCCCATGTATCCATCACACATACAACCCGACACTGCGCCCATGTATCCATCACACATACAACCCGACACTGCGCCCATGTATCTCCATCACACATACACCCCGACACTGCGCCCATGTATCCATCACACATACAACCCGACACTGCGCCCATGTTCCCATCACACATACACCCCGACACTGCGCCCATGTACCCATCACACATACACCCCGACACTGCGCCCATGTACCCATCACACATACAACCCGACACTGCGCCCATGTATCTCCATCACACATACACCCCGACACTGCGCCCATGTACCCATCACACATACACCCCGACACTGCGCCCATGTACCCATCACACATACACCCCGACACTGCGCCCATGTACCCATCACACATACACCCCGACACTGCACCCATGTACCCATCACACATACACCCCGACACTGCGCCCATGTACCCATCACACATACACCCCGACACTGCGCCCATGTATCCATCACACATACACCCCGACACTGCACCCATGTACCCATCACACATACACCCCGACACTGCGCCCATGTATCTCCATCACACATACACCCCAACACTGCGCCCATGTACCCATCACACATACACCCCGACACTGCGCCCATGTACCCATCACACATACACCCCGACACTGCGCCCATGTACCCATCACACATACACCCCGACACTGCGCCCATGTACCCATCACACATACACCCCGACACTGCGCCCATGTACCCATCACACATACACCCCGACACTGCACCCATCACACATACACCCCGACACTGCGCCCATGTATCCATCACACATACACCCCGACACTGCACCCATGTACCCATCACACATACATTACGCAATGTACGAATATCTCACCTGATTGCTTGTGTTGGGTTCTGTTTCTTCCAGCTGTATTTTAATCTCTGGATATGCGGGGTCTCCACCTAATTTTCGGACTTCGGGTTGTGGGGACCGCGGGAAACCTGCATCACAGAAGACGAACACAGATGTGTCAGGGTATTGGAACCGAACGTGGGCAGGTATGTGTAATACCCTGCAAGTCCCAGGACCCAACTCCAGTCCTCGGGGACCCCTAACAGGGCAGGTTTTCCAGGTCACAAGTGAAATAATTATATCACCTGTGGATCTTTCAAAATGTGTCAGTCAGTAATAAATGAATCTGTGCTCCAGCAAAGAGATATGGAAAACATGCTCTGTTAGGGGTCCCTGAGGACTGGAGTTGGGAATGACTGCCCCAGGTATATTGCTGTGTGCACTCATTCAGAAAAATATATGTCCCCCGAGTGCCTCTGGGAATTTAAGTACAAATTGTGTCGGCCATTTTTGTGTGGACTGACTGCAGACTACAGCCCAGGCTGCTCTCTAGAGCCCAAGAATGTTCTAGAAGGTTCCAGGGGAGGAGCCAGTAAAGGACAGTCTGAGGCAGACATGATGAGTGGATGCTGGATGAGATCATAGATCTTCCCACCAAGAGCCACTGACTCTGTGTCTGGAGTGTTGTCCTGAGGTGTCTGCAGCAGCCCAGACAGAAGCATCTTTACAGCACAGGACAAGACCCAACCTGTCCAGGAGGTGCCAGCAGGACCCATAGGAGACAGATAAGTTTATTTTACTTTGTTATGTTCAAGTTATTTAAGTGAGACATAAAACTGTGATATTATAACCTCAGACCAGGACTGTAATATTACTAGTGAGAGGTGTTATAGCTAAAGGAAGAGTTTGTTCAACCAAATCTGTTGTATTTAATGTTATCTACAAGCTGACTGGGACATAGGGGCCAATTTAATAAAGCAAATGTCAGCCATTTTCGTGGAATATACACAAATTGTATTGTAAAGTATTTAACTAATCTATCAACAGTGCATCGCAGCAGATGTCATAGTGCTGATGTCATAGTGCTGATGTCATAGTGCTGATGTCATAGTGCTGATGTCATAGTGCTGATGTCATAGTGCTGATGTCATAGTGCTGATGTCATAGTGCTGATGTCATAGTGCTGATGTCATAGTGCAGATGTCATTGATATCTGTTGCTTTGCATTTTTTTTAAATACATAGCAGTCCCCATAGATGTCTATGGGGACTGCTATGTATGAAATTTAACAACAGTTGAAAATGCATTTTCACATATGGTAAAAGCGCCAGCTCAGGCTGCTGTAAATTATCGTTTTTGATAGTTTTCAGCACTGTTCAGCTCTTCTATGAAGAGCAGAGCTTCATTGTATGTGTGGAGGGATCACTCCATTGTCACAAACCGCTCTCTCTGCAACAGTGAGTTGCAGAGATGTTTGCGCACATGCGCACTGAAGTGAGAAGAGGACCCCGTGGATCGCAAACTTCTTCGGTAGTGAAGAAGCAGTAGTAAGTTTTGCACTTTACAGGGACAGCCCATTTTTTGGAACTGCTGTTCTTGTGGAGGTTTTTTTTTAAATAAATATGAAAGATAGTTCAATCCTTGTCTATGCGATGAGGATTGAAAACTATCTTTCATACAATGCGGTCACTCTTAAATATGCCCCATAGAGAGCAATCATTTACCACAAGAATTTGTCTATATTGCATCAGAAGTTTGATTCTATTGTGAAACTGCCTAAAATGGATGCTGATGAGAGAATTGCAAGCTGTTTAACCCTACAGTTGCTGAGAGATAGATTGGTAAGTGGACACTGTCCTTTACACTGGAAATTGTTTATTGTGCAGAACTGTTGTTGTTTACAGAGCTCAGGAGTCACATATGCAATTACTGATTTCACCTAGTACAAGTAAATAAGCTTCATGTGTCAGCTGAAACTTCACTTGAACCTCATGGATTATAATTTACCCCCTTGGGTTCTGTATATCATAGAGTGAACTAGAAAGCATCTAATCTGAAGAAGCTGGATTAATCCTTGTTGCATCTCTACTGATTTTTGTCTGATAACTATAATCGGTATAATTGCATTAAAAATATTGTGATTGATTGGTCTAAATTATCTGCTGCTGCATAATTTAGTGTAATGGTCTAATTAACTTGTAGCAACCAGTTGTCTCCTAAATCTATTCAGTGAAATCCATTTCACTGAAGCACAGTGCCTAAATTTAAAGTGGGATATATTTATTCAGTGACCTATGTGTTTTGTCGATTTATGTCTGCCTATTATTGAACCAAGATTCCTAAAATGTTATTTATTTTGTAACATGTTGAATGACATTGCATGTTGATGGTACCGTAGTATTACTTCCCTACACTACCGCTACTGATCTGCTACTGAGGTAAAGCCTTCTGCCACAAGCAAATAAGGAAAAACCCCACAAGTTTATGCAGTTTTAGCCTTGTATTCCTTATTTTATTCCAACACTACTGGGGGGACCTTCGCTTCTCTACCATACCACCAGGTCTGTAGAATGCTCCTACTTTTGGGGTGCCAACCATCCGCCCTGTTAAATATATACCACAGATCCATACACACTCATCATCATCATCATCATCATCATCAACATTTAGTTATATAGCACCAGCAAATTCCGTAGTGCTTTACAATTGGGAACAAACAGTAATAAAACAATACTGGGTAATACATACAGACAGAGAGGTAAAAGGGCCCTGCTTGCAAGCTTACAATCTATGGGACAATGGGAGTTTGAAACACAGGGGCATGTGGTACATCACGTGGACCAGCTAGAATGCAAAGGTAAAAAGTATTCAGTAGACTGTGTGATCAGTCACACAGCAATGTTGGTCAGAGGGTTGTTGTCTTGTGTTGTGTACAGGGTGGAGATTAAGAGGTTGGTTGAGGAATATTATAAGTTTGTCTGACGAGGTGGGTTTTCAGAGAACGTTTGAAGACTAGAGGAAAGTCTTATTGTGCGAGGGAGGGAATTCCAGGAAGTGGGTGCAGCCCGAAAAAAGTTCTGTAACTGGGAACGGGAGAATGTGATGTGAGAGACGCAGATCTTGTGCAGAACGGAGGTGTCGAGTTGGGAGATATTGTGAGACAAGCGAGGAGATGTATGTCAGTGCAATTTTGTTGACGGCCTTGTATGTAAGTAGAAGAATTTTATGGATTCTTTGAAATACAGGCAACCAATGTAGAGACTGACAGAGTGGCTCAGCAGAGGAAGAACGGTTTGCAAGGAAAATCAATCTAGCCGCTGCGTGCAAAATAGATTGTAGGGGTTCAAGTCTGATTTTGGGAAAACCAGTAAGGACGGAATTGCAATAGTCGATGTGGGAGATGATGAGCGCATGAATTAAGGTTTTTGCAGTGTCTTGTGTGAGATATGTGCGTATTCTGGAAATGTTCTTTAGGTTTATGTAACATGATTTCGATATAAAGTCGATGTGGGGAATAAATGATAGTTATGAGTCAAGGATTACGCCTAGGCAGCGAGCTTGCAGTGTGGGATTTGTGGTCATGTTATCAACAGAAATGTCAGGCAGGACGATTCTGTTTTTGGGTGGGAATATTATTAATTAATTTTTAGAAAGATTGAGTTTGAGTTGGTGAGAAGACATCCAAGATGATATGGCAGAAAGACAGTCAGTACCGCGAGACAACACAGATGGTGAAAGATCAGGAGAGGATAGACAGATTTGGGTATCATCCGCATAGAGATGATACTGAAATCGAAAGGAGCTTGTTAGTTTTCCAAGAGACGTGGTGTAGATGGAGAACAGCAGAGGACCTAGGACTGAGCCTTGTGGTACTTCTACTGATAAAGGAAGTGGAGCAGAGGTGGTTCCAGAGAAATTAACACTGAATGAGCGAATAGAAAGGTAGGATGAGAACCCGGATATGACAGTGCCTTCAAGACCTAGGGATTGTAGCGTTTGTATGAGGAGAGAGTGGTCAACAGTGTCACATGCAGCAGAGAGATCCAGGAGAATTAGAAGCCATAACTAATGCTGAGTATCAGGACCTGATTATCCAGTAGGCTGACTAGGCTGCAGCTAGGGTGCAAGGCTTTTGTGAGGTGCAGAATTGTGACAGGTATAAAGATTTTAAAATGTAAGAATAATTGTTATCCAAAAGTAAAAAGAAAACATGAAAGAAAAATGTAGTAATGTTTTATTCTGACGTATATCTGTAGTAAAGGCAGAAGACAATGAGTCGTCCTGAGGATAAGCGAGTAGGAGAGACAAGAATGGCCACAGGGACAGTTATGTCAGCCTTCTCCACATCTTCACTCTCAGTAGCGCTCGTTCATGCTTCCGTTCTCCCAAGTGGAGCTGTGTTTACAAAACACAGGAACATAAATATTGGTGGGAGGAGGGGGGGTGGTTGAGGTGAAGGAAGCCAGATTTTAAAATAACAAAAAGTTTGTGAGGTAGTGCTGTGTATTAGCCTAAGGCAGCCAGAACCCTTAATCAGGCCCTGATGAATATCATGCAGTCTAAATGAAATGCTTTACTATTAAATATTCCTTCATTGTATTGTGCATCCAATGTCAGCTGAGCTGGGACCATATCCTGGATCAGATACCATATATGAAGGGTAAAAGCCCCTCTGTTCCCTAGAACCCACCGAGTGACTTATCTCCTTCTATAACGTGACCCTGGCAGGAGGCCGCCAGGAAGCACCAGTGAGATGACTGGCGTTAGTTACTTAAGGATAGAATTACCGCAGCTTCTGTGTGTTAGTGATCTGTCAGAGAGTCAGGAATTGTCTAAATGGTGAACGGAACATGTTAGGAGGAAAACATCTCACATCTAAACATCAAAGAGAAGAGCTACTGAGAACAGGGAACAATTGAGTACATGGAATAAGTTTGGAGAATGGGAAAGGGCTATTAGCCCCCAGACTGGTACCTGACGTGCTCCCTCCACTGGCGGTGCTGATGCTACTTGTACTGTCCTCCAGCCACGTACTGTATATAAGAGAGTCTCGTTTCTGAGGGGTTCCTGACGAGGAGACGCTTTCCTAGTAAATAAGAACATAACACCGCTAGATCTATGTCCGGAAGGGTCAAGATAGATATATATATATATATATATATATTCTCACCCATGACCCACAGAATCAACACATTCTCCAATAATGTGAGACTCATTTTGGTGGGTCCCCATAATCCTATCACTATAACACAATCAGTTCCTTTACCATCCCTGTGTCCTCCTCATCCAACAGTTCATTCTCTTCCACCACGCTTGCAAAGCTGCTGGCGCTAGACGATGACCGCGAGAAATCTCGTTGAGTTTCTGGTCTAGGACCGGATTCTATCCTGAAAGACAGGTTGTATTTACGGACGTCTAGCAGGAAGCATGGGAGACAGACTGTCCACACCAGGTTGATCACGTACCTGTTCTTGGTGGTGGGCATCTCGGGGGAGCTGTGATTAGAAGAATTCTCTGACTTTTGCTCCTGAGAGACATTACCGCTATCTGGGGTCTTCTGAGGGCCGGTCGGACTCTCTCTGTGAAACACGACATGATTACTCCTGCAGATCCCAAATCACAAGTCATAGAGACAAAGATCTACTACATTTTATGGGTCAAGTATTTTACAATGTTTACGCACAAAATACTTTAATGGGACAGAAATCAACTGTCTCCTCTAGTGGACATCATATCAGAATCAGAATAATGGAAATTGTTGTAGTGAATTAATTATCTAGCGGATTACAAAGTCCATGATGGGCTTCAGCAGGTCTGAGATAACCATGAATGAAGGAGATTCTGAGCTGGTGTAGATGTGGAATGTATGTTCACGGCAAGGAAAGCCCCTGAAAATGTGGTCTCTGAACCCCTATATCTCATAATAATAACCTTAAATGTTTCTGTAGTGCTAGGCTACACGAGACGCACACGTTGTTTGATTGGTTGAGAAGGTGCCAAGTACATGATGGTGAAAACATGAGATGGATTTATTAAATGGGCTGTAGAAAAGGAAATGTTGACTTGGACCTTCTTCTGAGGGAACCTCCCACCTGTTCTTTCTGCACAAAACACCCTTGTCTGGTTGCGTGTGGAATGAGGGGGGTCTCACCTCTTCTCCTGGACCTCCTGGATGTTCTCTATGCCAATCGCACTGCTCCTCCGTGAGCTAAAAGGACCGGACTTTTTCCTGGTTGGACTCTTTCCTGGGACAATCAGCGACTGGAAAATATTTGATGTTTTTTATATGACCTTATGTTTCAGTATGTTGACCGGACTTTCTTACGCTTATCCATCTACTAATCCCTGATCTACTGTCTAGATCAGAACGATAAACAAATGAAACATCTGAATGTTCCCACTACAAAATACATTATAAATGACTAAATCTTTCTAATCCGAGAGGAATGTATAAATGTATGCTCCAGCATTCATCTCTTAGTGGTTGGTATATGCTGTTATGGTGATTTTTGTGTATGGAGAATGGTACTTACTACACCGGAGAGACATTTACAGTGTCCATGGGTAGTGTAATAGGTTAAATCCCTAGAATGACTCAGCCATGCTGCCGGAGCACATTCCCAAGAAGATAGAGCCGCTCCAAGCACCAAGAGATCTCTTGTGTCACCAAGTGGGAGAAGGACCTTGTCACTCGGTGCTCGGATCACAGTGTGTATGGAGTAAAATCTGTACTTTATTATAACATTATAACAGTCAACCCCACACACAGACTTAACTGCCATCAACCCCAGGAATTATATCATGGTGTCAGTCATAAAATCATGTAACTATGAGTGACCATCTAAATTACAGACTATGGGTAGGGGGCTCCGTTTAGAGTGGGTCCGTTAATATAATGGTCAGAATATGCAAACTTGCATGTTGTGGAAACCAAATTAGGAACAATGTCATATGCACTGTACAGTCAAAATCACCAAAACAACTCTTAAAAATATATTACACAGAAAACCTGTCTGGATATTTCAGAAGCCATTTACCCTCCTGAGTGTATACCCCAGTGTTTATAAAATCCCCCACATTTATGCAGTTTGTAGTTTACCAGCAATGGGCAGTGAGTAGCTCTCTAAGCTGGTATAGAACCACAAGTCCCAGCATACTACGACTCTTAATTCACCAACAGGTGGAGATTAAGCCTAAGCCTGCTGTACACACTGTATGCCGTACACACACTACAAATACACTCTGGCATACCTCGCAGAATACAACACGCTACAGAGGTCATCTCCTGCAATGTGTAATTGTCCCATTATAAATCCCAATACAACCCTTTTCTGGTCCAGCAACCTCATCATGCAAAGCAGGAGAAAACATCCACCTCTTCTATGGTTCCTATGCCTATGGCACTTCCACGGCGTCCATGCCGACCGGGAGCTTTCCCTGGCACAAGCAATGACTAGCAAGCAGGAGGAAACGTAGCACAGAGACGGTGAGAAAGAGACATCACACGGGGGATTGAGCACAGAGACGGTGAGAAAGAGACATCACACGGGGGATTGAGCACAGAGATACAGAGGTAAAGTGCCAGAAATGTTAGGATGTTACATGGAGAAGAACAAGAGGGAATAATGTTTTGTTAAAGACAATACGTCAGGAAAACAGGACCAGATGAGGGGGCAAAAAGAAACGACAGGAGAGAGGCCAGGAGAAAAAAGAGAGAGAAAATACAAGTCATGCACAGAATGGTCTGTTTGCAGTTAGAAATGGTTAATAACAGCTCCAGAATTTTGATGGTGGAAACACTAGGACTCATTTCTGACTACCCTCAGAAGATCATATACTCCCTCGGCCCTACCAATCTATGACTACCCTCAGAAGATCATGTCCTCCCTCGGCCCTACCAATCTATGACTACCCTCAGAAGATCATGTCCTCCCTCGGCCCTACCAATCTATGAATGCTCCCAGAAGACCATGTTCCACTGATGCTTTACCAATCAGTGGCCGAACAGAAAATATGCCAACTGAGCCTCAATAACCTATGGCCGGCCTGTGATGACCATGTTCTCACTGTGGACCTACTATCGGTGACTTCCCCCAGATGACCATGTGCTTACTGGGGACCATGTCAGTTTATGCCAGGGATGACTAGGTCATCACCAGGGACACCACCAGTCTATACCAGGGATGACTATGCTGTCACCGGGGACCCCGTTGGCCTATGCCAATGATGACTGTTGTCACCAAAATTATTTTTCAAAATATCTTTGGTGCAGCAACTATACAATTTACACTATATTCTATTAATATGACTTTAAGATTAAAAAATGTAGTTTTAGTGCTTAAATAAATACTTCCTAAAAAGTAGATTTTTATGTTTCAACACTTTCTACTGTTTAATTGAGCACTGATTCATTTGGAAACAAAATACTTTAAAATGACTATATAACGGCTAATCTAAAAGTGAGTAAAATAAATCACACCCAACTTTTACGCATGATAAGAGGCTTAAGTATCGGATAAATGTACCAAAGGGAAGAAATTCTCCAGATAGGTCAGTCTGCCTAAACTCTCTGTAGTGTACTCTCTCAGTATCGGGGGTCATAGAGGCCGTGACTTATCTGCCTGTAGCCCCCTTATCCTTCATTCTATATAATTATATATAACAAGGAGCGCTCCTTGTTATATATATATATAATATATATAACTATATAAAGTTTTACTTGTGGATTTGCTCACAGACCTCTTGGATAGGGGCTGCAGGAGTAGTTGTAAGCCTTATAGAGCTATATATTTGCAGAAGGTTGATAATAATAATTGTGAAAATACTCGCAGCTATCTAGCGCCTGAACACAATACAAAAGGTTTACTGTATATTTAGTGTCTATTGAAGGTTCCCTTATCCTCCAGTCTGACTCTCTATCTACTCACAGTCCCCACCACCGTGGAATATCACAGAGAAGGAAGACACAGCTGTATAGTAGGAGTCCTCTTATATATATATATATATCGGGGTGCTCTTCACACTTACTATTCCCGGCAGCTTGGGGATATCGGGGTTGTGACCGAAGCTGCCGCTGTGGCTGGTAGACACGGTGTGCTGCTTCTTGCTGCTGAGTCCCATCGCGTCCATGGACTGGCTGCGGCTCCTGATGACCCGCTGCAAAGAGTGAGACCACTCCGTTATCAACAACGGAGAATACAACACCGGGTGACCCAGGACTGACAGTATACACAGCATTGTACATAGTATTTATATTCTATACACCATACTGTGTGCAGCCTATGTGATGGACATCTGTCCTGTAAATAAAGGTACTGGAAGTTGACTTCTGCCACCCTGAACAAAAGGCTCTGCCCCCGAACGTCGCACTTAGTTTCCTGTTCCAGTTGCCTACGATGAATTGATTAATTGATGAGTACGGTGTTGAACTGTATATTTTGCATCATTACGACGCGTTCCACTTTCTGGCCGGTGAGGCTCCTGGAAGTTCTAGGAGAACAGGCAGCTATCAATAACGCACGCCCTACTGTACATGATATGGATATTAGAAGTGATCCAGAAGGTTGCAGAAATCCAAGGCAATGTCTTTTGTATGTAAAATAATTTACAGCAGGGGGTGCGTTATTCTTTATAATACCCAACTCATCCTAATGAACACTGCGAAGTGATGACATCAGAACTCACGTCTATATAGGTATTATATATACATCTATTAGTGTCACATATGTATTATAATGCTATTATTACACCCTTATCCCCAATCCCAGTATCTAGTACTCTGGTGACTGGAGTGTTTATATACTGAATGCATCAGCCCTGGGGTATAATATCGCTTCCCTGTCCAATTTATGGCGTCAAGACACTCTAATAACAGTCCCCCTAACTAGACTGTAAGTTCTTAAGGCAGAGTTTCCTGAATGTAGTGTAATTTAACACTTGGGGGTAAATGTATCATACCCCGGTTTCTTCAACTCCCGCGAGTTCGGCGAGATGACAGCTAAAATTGAAAGCGGCGCTGCCTTGTAAAGGGTGACTTGCCTTTACAAGGCAGCGCCGCTTTAAATTTTAGCTGTCATCTCGCCGAACTCGCGGGAGTTGAAGAAACCGGGGTATGATACATTTACCCCTTGATGTCTGATCT
The DNA here is from genome assembly GCF_038048845.1 of Mixophyes fleayi. Taxonomy (NCBI): domain Eukaryota; kingdom Metazoa; phylum Chordata; class Amphibia; order Anura; family Limnodynastidae; genus Mixophyes; species Mixophyes fleayi. Next base: position 1,872,425 of record NC_134412.1, read on the forward strand.
TAATGTTGTCCTTCTCTAGAATGAAATAATCTGTATATGTCACACAAATAAAATATCACTAATCCTTAGAGATTATGATGCAGTACCGTCCTCCTGCCATTAGGTGTCACTATACACTGCTCTTATATAGAGATGAGCAAGTCTTCTCACCTACAGATAGACATCCAGGGGTCCTGCTCAGGAGACCCTGGTAAATGACCCCTGCCTAGGATATTTGTTAGAATTTTATACATCTTTCATTGTTCATAACATTACTTTGAAATTTAAATTTTCTTCTCCATCCAATTAACATCAGCTGCTGGTCTCTCCTCAAACCTCACACTCTGACCACAACTGAAATCAGAAAAGATAATCCCCAATATCCTGGTCCCTTATTAGTGCTCGTCAAGTCCTTTCTGATACCACTATTTGCTCTCGTGCTGTAGTCTTCACCTAAACTCCTTTCCTCCATCGATGACCATTCATGAGTATTAAAATATTCCCAGAAATCAATCTCTGAGCCCAGAGATAGGAATAATACATATACATCAACAGTCCTTCCCATAATATGATTTGTATCTCACCTTAAAAGATTCAAAGAAGCCCCCTCCCCCACCGCCTCCATTCTCCATCTTGTCATCGTCCCCGCACAGGCCCATCATGGACTGGCTGTTAATGTGAAGCTCCTCGTACAGGGTCTCCAGTAACGCTGCACGTGTGCGCTCCTGGGGAGGACGGTAATAGGGTCTTATTAAAAGAAACCGCCAGAGCAGCAAGTGTCCTTATTTTAAGAACAGTCGAAACTTATGGCTACAACACAAAGCCTAAGTCAGTCGCCCTCCTCTAGCCCGGGGCAGGAACAGTCGCCGTCCTCTAGCCCGGGGCAGGAACAGTCGCCGTCCTCTAGCCCGGGGCAGGAACAGTCGCCGTCCTCTAGCCCGGGGCAGGAACAGTCGCCGTCCTCTAGCCCGGGGCAGGAACAGTCGCCGTCCTCTAGCCCGGGGCAGGAACAGTCGCCGTCCTCTAGCCCGGGGCAGGAACAGTCGCCGTCCTCTAGCCGGGGGCAGGAACAGTCGCCGTCCTCTAGCCGGGGGCAGGAACAGTCGCCGTCCTCTAACCGGGGGCAGGAACAGTCGCCGTCCTCTAGCCCGGGGCAGGAACAGTCGCCGTCCTCTAGCCCGGGGCAGGAACAGTCGCCGTCCTCTAGCCCGGGGCAGGAACAGTCGCCGTCCTCTAGCCGGGGGCAGGAACAGTCGCCGTCCTCTAGCCGGGGGCAGGAACAGTCGCCGTCCTCTAGCCGGGGGCAGGAACAGTCGCCGTCCTCTAGCCGGGGGCAGGAACAGTCGCCGTCCTCTAGCCGGGGGCAGGAACAGTCGCCGTCCTCTAGCCGGGGGCAGGAACAGTCGCCGTCCTCTAACCGGGGGCAGGAACAGTCGCCGTCCTCTAACCGGGGGCAGGAACAGTCGCCGTCCTCTAACCGGGGGCAGGAACAGCCGCCCTCCTCTAGCCCGGGACAGGAACAGTCACCCTCCTCTAACCCAAGATTTGAAACCAGCTTCAGTGCGAGACAATCTCTTACTTCCAGTTTAGCAAATTTTTCGGCTTTATAGCAGGCGTACTCCGCATTGATCAGCTTAGTCAGCAGAAATTCATGAAACTCTGGTCCCTGAATAAATGAAAAGACAGAACATAGAAGCATCAGAGACATATGCAATCTGTGAATCTCCAGTTGCATGGAAACTACAAATTCCAGCATGTCCTGCCAGCAACCAGAGATCAGATATACCCCTGTAATATCTGACTGATATCTGATGATATACAGTAGGTTGAATTGAGGTGTTCAGGGTCAACTCAAGACTTATGAAAGGAATTGTCCTCTGTTATCAGGCATATTATACTCTCTGCAGATTGCTGATTGGGAATATATCCATGATAGACATCTCCTTCCTACCTTGCGGAAAGCTGCCGGTTCTGGAAGTGATGGACCAAAGAAAGGCACGTCATCCCGGGCTGTCACCGAGACCTGTGATGGTTACACAGCACTACGTCAGTAATAGAGGTGGTTACAGGACACCGTCTTGTCAACGCTCCTCACAATGTATTGGGTGTAGGATTACGCATTAGATACAATAGAGACGATGTCGCTATACAGACTTAATCACTATATTACACACGGACAGTAAATATGTATAAGATCTATAAACTGTGCTCATAGTGAGGACATTACACTTCTTCTGCTATACATTAACGGATATTAGAAGTCACCTATGAGTATCCAGACTACTAACAGTCTTTATATGGACATCAATCTTCTCAGTGAATTATTTAATATCCTTGTAATTGACACTGTAGGGGAGGGAGACACTGTCGAATAGATAATGACATTATATATTAATATATTATTTCATACATCAGGTTAGATAACATTTCCTTTCTTGGTATCACATTAAGGGTCAATTAGCCGCAATACATGTCGACCTGCGACTATTTAGTTATGTTCAAATGGGTCCTCCCTGTCCCCTGACGCACCCATAGTCGCCCAGCAACAGCCTGGCATACACTTCTCCTAAAACGCCGCTCATTGCAGCCTCCTTTATGTGACTGGTGCACAGGACCCCCCTAGTATAGGGCAACACGCAACCTCTGCTACTGCTGGGGGATTATATAAACACTTCTATATCAGTGGCTCTCTCCAGCATCTCATCCTGCAACATGGGATGTCGTGTTGGCATGATGCCGCAGTGTGAGGCGCTATCCTACATGTATTCTCATATCAGGAGATAACGCTGCAGTACACGCGCAGCGTATGTGACCGCTGTCCTCTGTGCGGCTTTATTGTCAGGGAATCTACCCTCTATAACACATCCCCCTATATAACATATATAGTGTTGTCAGTATGTAGTTTATATACCCCATATCCCATCCATGCACAGAGCATTATAATACTATCCAGGACATTGTGCAGCAGGAGAACGTGACTGCAGTCAGGGAACAGTCTCCATCAATATAAATTAGGTCAGACAAGGGAGAGACCTGCGACCGGCTCCCGTCACCACTGATCATCGTCAACCAGACATCCTACTGCATTTCCACATTGTGGAGGGATATCATCGAGATAATCTGAGTTTCCGGAATTACAGAGAATGTACTGACAACATGAGAGTTTTACTCGCTACATAATGACAATACAGTAGTGTACATTGTACACCGGGTTAATCTGGAGTCAGTACCTTGCATACCATATTAATCTAGATTTGAATACCTTTTATCCCAGTGTTAATCTGGAGTGAATGCCTTGCACACGGTGTTAATCTGGAGTGAATGCCTTGCACACGGTGTTAATCTGGAGTGAATGCCTTGCACACGGTGTTAATCTGGAGTGAATGCCTTGCGCACGGTGTTAATCCGGAGTGAATGCCTTGCGCACGGTGCTAATCTGGAGTGAATGCCCTGCGCACGGTGCTAATCTGGAGTGATTACCTTGTACACGGTGTTAATCTGGAGTGAATGCCTTGCACACGGTGTTAATCTGGAGTGATTACCTTGTACACAGTGTTTTCGGTGCAGGGTTCCTCCACTTGTACCACGATGTAGCTGTGCAGGAAGTTGGATGCAATCATGTCGGGGACAAAGGGGGTGTTATCGTCCTGGAAAACTATGGCTACAATGTCGTTACCGATGTGTCGTTTCCTCTGCAACTAAACAACAAGAAGCCGGGTGTCACCAACAGGCCCAAGTTACACGTGTCTATTTGGGACTTCTTTATCATTGTATGTTATTTATGCGTTTCATGATCTCCTCATGTACGGTGCTACGTAATATTCTGATGTAAATGATAATAATAACTTTTCTATGGAGATTTCGGAGGCGACACCGATCTTGATAAATAAACTTAATTGTGTCGTCCAACAACAGGAACAGTTTAATTTTTATTTAATGTGACCAATGTGGTTTTGAGTTTCTCTGCATTATTGATTTGAGGATTCAGTAATGAATGCTCCAGCGAGTGCTGAGTAAGGTGGGTACAGAGCTCACCGTCCCCCCCCCCCCCCCCCCAGGTTTTTCACCGATATACATACGACATGTTCCAGGCAGAGACTGCCGTCTCTCCGACTACCTGCTGAGCGTCGCCCTCCGTGTAGGGCAGCTTGGTGGAGATGTGGAACATGATTTCTTTGCCACGAAAGTTGCAGTAGATGGATTCTGTCCCAGTCTGTCCATGGGCCACATCCAAACCTCCCCGGAAACTGTAATATCAGACAGTGTAATCTGTGTGTCATTATGGTAAACCATTGAAATACCGATCTGTAGGGACACATGTAACGAATGACCTTCCACCAAAAATGCAGACTTACCCCTTAAAGTCTTGCAGGAGGACTCTCTCACCCAACAGGTCCAAGAATTCCACAAAGGCTGGACTCTCATCTATAGTACTAAACAATTCCTCTTCTGTGGTCTAAAAGTAAAGGAAAGGGTATATCAACAGAGGTCACAAGTCAAAGGGACCCCTAAACCAACATCCGTCACTAGTCATAGACCCCTAAACCAACATCTGTCCCTAGACACGTGGACCCCTAAACCAACATCCCTCGCTAGACACATGGACCCCTAAACCAACACCTGTCCCTAGACACGTGGACCCCTAAAGCAACACCTGTCCCTAGACACGTGGACCCCTAAAGCAACACCTGTCCCTAGACACGTGGACCCCTAAAGCAACACCTGTCCCTAGACACGTGGACCCCTAAACCAACACCTGTCCCTAGACACGTGGACCCCTAAACCAACACCTGTCCCTAGACACGTGGACCCCTAAACCAACATCCCTCGCTAGACACGTGGACCCCTAAACCAACATCCCTCGCTAGACACGTGGACCCCTAAACCAACATCCCTCGCTAGACACGTGGACCCCTAAACCAACATCCCTCGCTAGACACGTGGACCCCTAAACCAACATCCCTCGCTAGACACGTGGACCCCTAAACCAACATCCCTCGCTAGACACGTGGACCCCTAAACCAACATCCCTCGCTAGACACGTGGACCCCTAAACCAACATCCCTCGCTAGACACGTGGACCCCTAAACCAACATCCCTCGCTAGACACGTGGACCCCTAAACCAACATCCCTCGCTAGACACGTGGACCCCTAAACCAACACCCGTCCCTAGACACGTGGACCCCTAAACCAACACCCGTCCCTAGACACGTGGACCCCTAAACCAACACCCGTCCCTAGACACGTGGACCCCTAAACCAACACCCGTCCCTAGACACGTGGACCCCTAAACCAACACCCGTCCCTAGACACGTGGACCCCTAAACCAACACCCGTCCCTAGACACGTGGACCCCTAAACCAACACCCGTCCCTAGACACGTGGACCCCTAAACCAACACCCGTCCCTAGACACGTGGACCCCTAAACCAACATCCCTCCCTAGACACGTGGACCCCTAAACCAACATCCCTCGCTAGACACGTGGACCCCTAAACCAACATCCCTCGCTAGACACGTGGACCCATACGCCAACACCTGTCCCTAGACAGATCCCATTTGCACATACGTCTCCTGAGACACCAACAATCTGACCTGTTTTGTTTTCTGGTAGATTACACCAAATTTAAAGTTATTGCTGATGACGTGTTCATCAAATGTGACGATGAGACGTGACGCCTGTCAGTAAAAATGAAAGGGGGGTAAAGAAAGATTAATAATGAACACAAGTTATTATATGATATTACACTGCATCACCAAGACCATCGTTACTACGCTTCTCATCCGTTAATCACTAGTTTTATACATGATAATGACAGATTGTGTGACCTGTAATAAGTGAATCGTCCCTGACGGCAGCAGGGATAAGATATTAGCAGGAGATTGTATTCTGGGGAGAGGCAGAGTATTGTGTCATACAATGTATCAGATTCCGTGTTACAGTCTATGTAACGGGATTGAGTTTCCATTGACTCACCTTTGGGTAGAGGACGGGATGAAATCGATCCACGTTCACATCTTCACAAACCAGCTGAAAAACATAGATCAGCATGAAACGGCTTTGTCTGTTTTCCTGCATCAAAATGTTGTGTTTCTAAAACTAGCAGAAGACAAGTTTATCACTAGTTGCCCTACCCCCCCCCCCTTGCTCTGTCCTCTCTGCTACTAAATGCATTATCCAAGCTGCAGGTTGCTTTATATGTTATATAACACCGCTATTTTCCATATGTGCATTAGAATTAATGTCAGTAAGGTCATTGAAAGGCATTGCGTTCATCAAGCCATGACTGGTAACAGAGAACAGTGGCTCCCGGTGAGGCAATGACTGAGTATTTTCATGAATTTGATATTTAGGCCTTCACAGTCTCGAACTGATGAACTCTGATTGGTGTTATTACATTTGTCTAGGGAAATGTGAAGGAAAAACTACTTCACAGAAAGGGTAGTGTGTAAGTGGAATATCCTCCCATCAGAGGTGGTAGACACTAATACAATTTAAACATGCTTGGGATAGACATAAGAATATCCTTACAAAGAACTAAGGATCAAACAGGGTTTGAGGTTACCATAGGTTAAAAAACGGGCAGACTAGATGGGCCAAGCGGTTCTTATCTGCCATCAAATTCTATGTTTCTATGTATTGTAATTTGTGATATCAATAAATCTATTAATAGTGATTATCCAAGCCCACGTTCTGGGTATTTCTACTCTTGGCAGTTCATAATATTTTACCCTCTGTATTTCCCTTAGGATATTTTTATTCTCAACATGAGGTAAGATTGGTCCGCTATGTAATAAGGTTACATACGTGTCATAGCCTGAGGAGACCCTGCATGTGAACTTTATAATGTATGGATAAAGGACACAGTGAGAATATTATACGTTATGTTATCTCTGGGTGATGCTCAGTTATGTACAGACGTTAATGGGTTAACACAGAACAGGGATATTTGCACTTTGTTTAATTGTTTAATCAGTTCCCTTACTGTATTGTACCTTGTATGTTCAGTGTTGTGTGTACATGGAATGTGATTGTCTATTGTGCACAGTGCTGGATTAGAGACCATTGTGTAATACTAATTGTTCTAGAGGGTGTGTCTCTTTATACTACTCTCTGATTGGCTATCTGTGTCCCCGTTCCTCTGTTGGGATTGGGCAGTTTTCCCACATGACCAGAGGGGTGGTAGTCCTCAGGTTATATAAAGGAGACGGCTGAGGGTAGTGGGGGTAGTTGGGAGGGAGACTGGAGATATGCCACCGATACCTGCTTCTGTGATATATATGAATGTTATAACGCAGCACATGGACCCGTACACCAACACCCATCACTGGACAAATCACAACGCAGCACATGGACCCATACACCAACACCCGTCACTGAACACATCACAACGCAGCACATGGACCCATACACCAACACCCGTCACTGGACACATCACAACGCAGCACATGGACCCATACACCAACACCCGTCACTGGACACATCACAACGCAGCACATGGACCCATACACCAACACCCGTCACTGGACACATCACAACGCAGCACATGGACCCATACACCAACACCCGTCACTGGACACATCACAACGCAGCACATGGACCCATACACCAACACCCGTCACTGGACACATCACAACGCAGCACATGGACCCATACACCAACACCCGTCACTGGACGCATCACAACGCAGCACATGGACCCATACACCAACACCCGTCACTGGACACATCACAACGCAGCACATGGACCCATACACCAACACCCGTCACTAGACGCATCACAACGCAGCACATGGACCCATACACCAACACCCGTCACTGGACACATCACAACGCAGCACATGGACCCATACACCAACACCCGTCACTGGACACATCACAACGCAGCACATGGACCCATACACCAACACCCGTCACTGGACACATCACAACGCAGCACATGGACCCATCCACCAACACCCGTCACTGGACACATCACAACGCAGCACATGGACCCATACACCAACACCCGTCACTGGACAAATCACAACGCAGCACATGGACCCATACACCAACACCCGTCACTGGACACATCACAACGCAGCACATGGACCCATACACCAACACCCGTCACTGGACACATCACAACGCAGCACATGTACCCATACACCAACACCCGTCACTGGACACATCACAACGCAGCACATGGACCCATACACCAACACCCGTCACTGAACACATCACAACGCAGCACATGGACCCATACACCAACACCCGTCACTAGACGCATCACAACGCAGCACATGGACCCATACACCAACACCCGTCACTGGACACATCACAACGCAGCACATGGACCCATACACCAACACCCGTCACTGGACGCATCACAACGCAGCACATGGACCCATACACCAACACCCGTCACTAGACGCATCACAACGCAGCACATGGACCCATACACCAACACCCGTCACTGGACACATCACAACGCAGCACATGGACCCATACACCAACACCCGTCACTGAACACATCACAACGCAGCACATGGACCCATACACCAACACCCGTCACTAGACGCATCACAACGCAGCACATGGACCCATACACCAACACCCGTCACTGGACACATCACAACGCAGCACATGGACCCATACACCAACACCCGTCACTGGACGCATCACAACGCAGCACATGGACCCATACACCAACACCCGTCACTAGACGCATCACAACGCAGCACATGGACCCATACACCAACACCCGTCACTGGACACATCACAACGCAGCACATGTACCCATACACCAACACCCGTCACTGGACACATCACAACGCAGCACATGGACCCATACACCAACACCCGTCACTGGACACATCACAACGCAGCACATGGACCCATACACCAACACCCATCACTGGACACATCACAACGCAGCACATGGACCCATACACCAACACCCGTCACTGGACACATCACAACGCAGCACATGGACCCGTACGCCAACACCCGTCACTGGACACATCACAACGCAGCACATGTACCCATACACCAACACCCGTCACTGGACACATCACAACGCAGCACATGGACCCTTACACCAACACCCGTCACTAGACGCATCACAACGCAGCACATGGACCCTTACACCAACACCCGTCACTGGACACATCACAACGCAGCACATGGACCCATACACCAACACCCGTCACTAGACGCATCACAACGCAGCACATGGACCCATACACCAACACCCATCACTGGACACATCACAACGCAGCACATGGACCCATACACCAACACCCGTCACTAGACGCATCACAACGCAGCACATGGACCCATACACCAACACCCGTCACTGGACACATCACAACGCAGCACATGGACCCATACACCAACACCCGTCACTGGACACATCACAACGCAGCACATGTACCCATACACCAACACCCGTCACTGGACACATCACAACGCAGCACATGGACCCATACACCAACACCCGTCACTGGACACATCACAACGCAGCACATGGACCCATACACCAACACCCGTCACTGGACACATCACAACGCAGCACATGGACCCATACACCAACACCCGTCACTGGACACATCACAACGCAGCACATGGACCCGTACGCCAACACCCGTCACTAGACGCATCACAACGCAGCACATGTACCCATACACCAACACCCATCACTGGACACATCACAACGCAGCACATGGACCCATACACCAACACCCGTCACTGGACACATCACAACGCAGCACATGGACCCTTACACCAACACCCGTCACTGGACACATCACAACGCAGCACATGGACCCATACACCAACACCCGTCACTGGACACATCACAACGCAGCACATGGACCCATACACCAACACCCGTCACTGGACACATCACAACGCAGCACATGGACCCATACACCAACACCCGTCACTGGACACATCACAACGCAGCACATGGACCCATACACCAACACCCGTCACTGGACACATCACAACGCAGCACATGGACCCATACACCAACACCCGTCACTGGACACATCACAACGCAGCACATGGACCCATACACCAACACCCGTCACTGGACACATCACAACGCAGCACATGGACCCATACACCAACACCCGTCACTGAACACATCACAACGCAGCACATGGACCCATACACCAACATTTTTACATTACAGGTCATGCTAGATACATTCTGCCCGACAGTGTATCTAACAAGGAGAACAAAAGACAGGTAATACAGGCTATAATGATAAGTAATAGAAGAAACCATTGTGTCATGTCAGATGGATTTTACACCGTTAATGTCATTTGTATTTCTCACATGTCCCCTTTAGCGGTCTCTCCCCCGCCTGCACTCCTGAAATAAAACCATTAAAACGCTAATAAAAACTGTCAGGAATCAGGAAAATGCTCCTCTCACTTTTGCCATTTGCACAACGTTTGGGAACTCGGTGAGACAGGATATCGGGATGACGTCGTGGTACGTTTGGCATTTTGTCCTGAAACAAGATAACAGACGATCAGGGGTCTCACTCCATGTATATTGTGCTAACACATAAAGATTAGTAAATCATCCACTGGGGCAGTGGTTTCTAATGCAGTTCTTGCGACATATCCATATAAATCCGCATCACATTTAAGTGAATAGATGAAATATCAGACTATTTATATACATTTACATCTGGCAGTTCCTGAATACTAACTATGACCATGCTGATATCTTATAGCACCATAGTTACAGTAAGTGAATATACAGCGCTCCGTTATATGACCGCCAGCTGTCCCTAATGCTGCTATACATTGTATTCTGGGGCTTATCATCATGAAGAATCACACACTGCTTCAGCGTCTCAGTATTGTCTATAATATATGTCCCATCACTTCCTCCACAAAATGCACTTTTACTGATACAATCATTGTGTTATTTCTGCTGATCGGCCCAATTGTGGCAATAGGAACAGTTCCTTTACTGCATAAACTCTGATAAAAACTCTCAAATCATTCTCATGACCCAGAACAATTATATAAAAATGTGCAAAACACAACCGTGGTGAGCTGGTACATTATAAAGGTACAGAGTGGTGGCACAGTGGTTAGCATTAGATATAGAGTGGCACAGTGGTTAGCATTAGATATAGAGTGGCACAGTGGTTAGCATTAGATATAGGGTGGCACAGTGGTTAGCATTATATTTCCTCCCACTTACTGGTAGATTAATTGGCTGCTGACACCATTAAGCCTAGTGTGTCTGTCTGGTAGTGACTATAGATTGTAAACTGTGGAAGGGACTGATGTAAATGATTAAAAATTATTCTCTGTACATCGCTACATAATATGTAGGCGATATATAAATGGTAATACATAAATTCACCTCTGAATCACAGAGACGCTGGGAATGTTTATATATAAGAAGTAAATAGATTGTACGCTTGTGAACAGGACCTTCTTACCTCTGTCTGTATGTATTACCCAGTATTGTTTTATTATCATCATCACCATTTATTTATATAGCGCTACTAATTCCGCAGCGCTGTACAGAGAACTCGCTCACATCAGTCCCTGCCCCATTGGAGCTTACAGTCTAAACACACACACACACGTCAATTTGCTAGCAGCTAATTAACCTACCAGTATATACAGAATTAGTGGTGAGTTGGTGGCATGACGACCTTCAGTATACAACACCTCATAGATATCTTGCTGATATGGGGGGAGGAATGTTTTTTTTTTTTTTTTTTGGTGTAGGAGGAAACCGGAGCACCCGGAGGACACCCATGCAAACATGGGGAGAACATACAAACTCCACACAGATAAGGCCATGGTGGGGAATTGAACTCATGACCTCAGTGCTATAAGGTAGAAGTGCTAACCACTGAGCCACCGTGCTGCCCTGTTTAATTACTGTTTGTTCCCAATTGTAAAGCACTACGAAATCTGCTGGCGCTATACAAATAAATGATGATGATAATCTAACATGTTAGTTGTGTTCTCCTGTATAGGTCAGCTGACATTCCTTCTGTGGTCTGTCCTCTAATATATAATAACTGATATATAATAGCATTTACTGTGACATCAGGAATAATAAGGGACCCTCTAATCCCTGTAATAAGAGACTGTGTGTGATCCCCCCGGGGCTATACATACCACGGTCAGTCACCCCTCCGGTCAGGACACCTAAAGCTCTGACATGAACGACGTATGGTATGTAATACGTACCGGAGCAGCAGGCGGAGGTGCTCCTGGTCTCCGATGACATCATACTTCAAGGAAAAGACCAGATGTCCCAGCGCAGCATCCACTGAGTAATAGTTAAAATGTTCCTAGGACACAACAACAGCATAATTTATTGTCAGACTAGTAACAAGCGTCTCCCTATATACTAGGGTCATTGTGCGGTAACTAGCGTCACCCTAAATATGGGGTCAGTGTGTGGTAACCAGCGTCCCCCTGTATACCGGGGTCAGTGTGCGGTAGCCAGCGTCCCCCTGAATACCGGGGTCAGTGGGCGGTAGCCAGCATCCCCCTGAATACCGGGGTCAGTGGGCGGTAGCCAGCGTCCCCCTGAATACCGGGGTCAGTGGGCGGTAGCCAGCGTCCCCCTGTATACCGGGGGCAGTGGGCGGTAGCCAGCGTCCCCCTGTATACCGGGGTCAGTGGGCGGTAGCCAGCGTCCCCCTGTATACCGGGGGCAGTGTGCGGTAGCCAGCGTCCCCCTGTATACCGGGGGCAGTGTGCGGTAGCCAGCGTCCCCCTGCATACCTGGGGCAGTGTGCGGTAGCCAGCGTCCCCCTGCATACCGGGGGCAGTGTGCGGTAGCCAGCGTCCCCCTGAATACCGGGGGCAGTGGGCGGTAGCCAGCGTCTCCCTGCATACCGGGGTCAGTGTGCGGTAGCCAGCGTCCCCCTGTATACCGGGGGCAGTGGGCGGTAGCCAGCGTCTCCCTGCATACCGGGGTCAGTGTGCGGTAGCCAGCGTTCCCCTGTATATCGGGGTCAGTGTGCGGTAGCCAGCGTCTCCCTGTATACCGGGGTCAGTGTGCGGTAGCCAGCGTCTCCCTGTATACCGGGGTCAGTGGGTGGTAGCCAGCATCTCCCTGCATACCGGGGTCAGTGTGTCCATGTGCTCTGGTATAATCTGTGTCCGGCGCTTTTGGGGATCCTGGTGTGAATTTACCTTTCCCAGGAAGTGTTTGCGGTAGAGCCGCGCCGTGTGGTTACTCTCCAGCTTCACCTTGCCACTCGGAGACTGGACATTCTCAGGGTCAGACAACAGAGAAAGGTCATGGTTGGTACCCTCAATCCAGTAGCCCCCAAACTGCGGTAAGAGGATGAGAGGATACGGTCCGTCTCGTCCCAGGACCTGTGGGACATAGAGAAGACACCAGATACCAGAACACGGGAGAAACCTGCTCATATATATGGGGGGGGGGGCTGTCAGTCTCACACAGTTATATCTGGGGGTCCAGCCCACCTCTATATACATATAATCTGATACAATTTATATATTTCTGATTTACTACAACATTCAGCTCTGTGTCCTGTACGTTACCCCCAGGAGTAATGTCTGTCTATTATATTCACTTCTATAGGGTTACAAAGGGGGGCACAAGCCACAAATACCTTCACTAGCCTTAAATAACAGAACATTCCTTGTGTCTGGTAAAGACATTGGATCATAAAGAAATAACTGGAACCTTCTGATAATCAGTAGAGGACGAGTCCCATATGCGATACCTTGGAGTGTAAGCTCCTGTGGACAGGACCATCTTTACTTTGTGTTTCATGTCATTGTATATATTTGTATGATTGAGAGCATTAAACAACGTTTTAATATTATGTGTTATTTACACAGCATGGCATAAGTTAGTGCATTATAAATACTTTATTGTGGCTAACTGAAGATATTTAAGCTGTTATGTATAATATAACTGGTGCCATGGGCTCTGTCTATAGACAGTGTGTGTACGGTAAGTGCCCCCGATCAGTAGAAGTATAGCTGTCATTGCTATGTGTGAGAGTAGTGACATCACTTCTTACCTCGTGGACGCTGGGGTACGGGATATAATCCTCTTCCGTCTAGAGTGGGAAATAACACATTTATATTACTAGAACATTGTTACATTAACATCCTCTGCTATGTGCGTCACATTAAGGGACTAGAAATGTCCAAGCTGATATTAAACCTGGTTCCTCTCTGCGTAGCACAAAGTAATACTGGTCGGATACCTTTATTATGTGTAAATCTGACCTATTCACATCTTACTACTAATCCTCACATTACCTTCTGTACTATCAGGAGATCTCTCTGAGCAGACGGGTTGCTGTAATAGTGCAAACTGGTGCAGAAATAAGGTGGGCTGTGAGATATAGCAGTGAGCCCAAGTTACTGACCTGTGAGGGAAGATCTTCCTTCAAGGTGATTGTAAGGTCTTCAGTGGAAATATAAAAAGATGAGATGGACCAAACGTATTTATTTACTAAACCTTCGTTTTAACCCTACTCTACCAAAATCACCACAACTCCAAAATCCAACCTATCCCCAATATTACGAAACCCTGGAATTATCCGCACACTAGGAGCGGCAGCACAGCGGTAGGAGGGGCGGCACAATAATAACACTACCACAAAGTAAAACAGGGAGTTAGTTACTGTACCCCTCATATTTCTGAAATAAGTGGTTGCTACTAATATAAGCTCTGCGCCCAGACACCACCAGGAATCCGGGGGGCTCAGTAGTCACCGACCAGGAATATATATCGGACTATAAACGTTTATTTATGAGACTGAATGATTACTCCTAGATAATAAAGATGGATTTACCTTCAGAGGGGGAGGGAGCGAGTATCTCTGTTCGTCCATTCTGCAGCCCTGAAACACAAAACGCACACAATACAGTGCAAACGGCACTGGGCAGCCATGCTGGGTGTGAGGAACATAGGCGCTGACAGACGTATCTGTTACTGATTATGATTTAAACATGGTACAGAGGCGGAACTAGCGAGCAGTGGCCCCGGTGCAGCTGGCCCCACTATCGCCATGGGCCCCGGTGCAGCTGGCCCCACTATCGCCATGGGCCCCGGTGCAGCTGGCCCCACTATCGCCATGGGCCCCGGTGCAGCTGGCCCCACTATCGCCATGGGCCCCGGTGCAGCTGGCCCCACTATCGCCATGGACCCCGGTGCACAGCTCCTTTTAGTTCCGACACTGCTACCAACTATTATACATGAAATATTAATATAATTAATGAACGTTACATGCTGATGGTTTCAAGGTACCTTTTGCAGCTAAATGCACCTCAGATGCCAAAGTCTTATTTCACTAGTTGGGTAACTATGTAATTGATGGTATTAATACTAACACTTATCCTGCGCTATCTGCACATTGTTATATATATATTCTGCAGTATCCGCACTCACTAATGTGTTAGAGCTGATGGAAAGTCTAAATGGAAGACAGAACGGTCTATAAATTCATACGTCAGATATAAGTTATAACTGGCGGCTGGACGGAGACCTATTAAATCCTTTGTTAATAACATATATCAGACAATGTCTCTGAATGTAAAGCAATGGGAATCAGCTACTACAATAAGGACATTTTACTGATAGGTTTCATATAAGAGCTTCTACCTGTTTACTCTTTAAACATTATATGTTTACCATTTAGATAATCCCAGAAATTGTCTTTATAAAGACACGCACACAAATGTGCTGTTACATCTACCTGGAAGGGGTCTAACACATTGGTGCTTTGAGTCTTTTTTAAATAGTTTGTTCCAAATTTGGTACAAAAATACAATTAACAATGGTGTTTTCTTGCTGATGTCACTTTGTGCTTTGCAGCTCACAGATTAGTGTTGTTAGTATAAACTGTGTCCCAGGAACACTTACCTGCATCTTCTCAATCATCTCAAACAAGTCCGAGTTCTACAGGAGGAGACAAAGAAACGAGCGAGTTAGTGATTTCATTTACACACCCAGCACATGTAGCAGATCAGGGTCAGTTTCACTCTGTAAAGGAACTTTCCAAATGTCTCTTCAACCTCCCTAAAGCTACAGCGGCCTCGTGTCACATTGCAGCATCTGTATGTTCTTTATGCGATTAACTTAAATAAAATTAATTATTTTTTTCACTGCCTGATCCATCTATCATAATCTCACAGTCTTCCCAAAACGTAACCTGTAAACCTATCATTAATAATTCAACTGAATATATAGGCTGGAGAGATAAGAAGCAAGCTGTAGCTTAATAGTACTTTGTAGCAGCACAGTGCAAGTGTTCATTACAGTGTCTGAGCCAATATTCAGCAACATGCAACCTATCCGCTCACTAGGAACCAGTGACATCACTGAGAGTTCAGCCTATCCAGTCACTAGGAGCCAGTGACATCACTGAGAGCGCAGCCTATCCAGTCACTAGGAACCAGTGACATCACTGAGTGCAGCCTATCCAGTCACTAGGAATCGATGACATCACTGAGAGTGCAGCCTATCCAGTCACTAGGAGCCAGTGACATCAATGAGAATGCAACCTATCCAGTCACTAGGAACCAGTGACATCACTGAGACTGCAGCCTATCCAGTCACTAGGAGCCAGTGACATCACTGAGAGTGCAGCCTATCCAGTCACTAGGAACCAGTGACATCACTGAGAGTGCAGCCTATCCAGTCACTAGGAACCAGTGACATCACTGAGAGTGCAGCCTATCCAGTCACTAGGAACCAGTGACATCACTGAGAGTGCAGCCTATCCAGTCACTAGGAGCCAGTGACATCACTGAGAGTGCAGCCTATCCAGTCACTAGGAGCCAGTGACATCACTGAGAGTGCAGCCTATCCAGTCACTAGGAGCCAGTGACATCACTGAGAGTGCAGCCTATCCATTCACTAGGAACCAGTGACATCACTGAGAGTGCAGCCTATCCAGTCACTAGGAACCAGTGACATCACTGAGAGTGCAGCCTATCCATTCACTAGGAGCCAGTGACATCACTGAGTGCAGCCTATCCAGTCACTAGGAATCGATGACATCAATGAGAATGCAACCTATCCAGTCACTAGGAACCAGTGACATCACTGAGAGTGCAGCCTATCCAGTCACTAGGAACCAGTGACATCACTGAGAATTGGGCCCACTTTCTGTAGCGCACATTGTAATATCCAGTTTCCACAAGCAGCAAAACACGCAGACTAATCTCAGCTGGAAAAGTGAGTCAGATGAAATGTGTTCTCATTTCACGTATAAATAAAACAGCGATTATTATGCAGAATACTCAGAGTATAAAGCTTTGTGCCCAGCTGGAGACTCTTTCAGGAGGACAATGAGGGGAGCACAGACGTCTTGCGCCGGCTCTCGTGTGACAGTGACATCGCAATGTGACTGCAGAGTCACCTTGTGTAATACATCCAGGAACCTAGTACCCAGGGCACAGAGAGCGCCAATCTCTGTACGTTCCCTGTCACTATCCGCAGGGCACCGTTGGCTGCTTCTAGCGTTAAATCCTAACGTAGCATTTCCATAATATGATTTCTACATTCACACAGACAGACATTTATATTCTATGCAGCTGGTGATAAACGTTCTCAGTGCGCAGATTCTGCTCTCCTATTTCGCCTCCTACGTCAGTGTATCTTGGGTAGGAACAGAACCTGCAGCATCTGATTGTGTTACGTACAGATGCTTTAACCAGTTCAGTGAATTGATATAAAAATTCAACAATTCAGTGGAATTTCTCACATTTTTCATTCTAAAACAATGAAAGAAAGTCAATCACGTGGGGTCTGGCTTCAACTCGTTTGAGCTTAAATTGATACATTTATAACTTTGTGTTCACAGTTTGCATTAAAAATGTTTAGATTATTTTTTCATTATTTCAAAATATTTAAAAACACAAATTTCATTGCAAATTTTCAATCGGGATCTATAGAGGATTGTACCGAGACCAATCAAATTTGGACTCTGAGCACCTCCAGTGTTAACAGTACTCCTGTGCTCAGTCAGTAAACGCCAAACCCACTGGGAGGTAGGGTCGTATCTGACCTACTTATTGTATTCAATCTCAAGCTCCTACTCATGGGGGATGTCTCTAATTATACATTCCACAGGGATAGTATGTCCTGTAGCCAATCAGATCATCAACCAGTGCTCACAGCGGTACACAGAATACCCTATAGCTATAGTACCCCTGTTCCTACATCTTAGCCTATAGAAAAGCATTGTTCCTTCAGCACGTATCCCTATACAGCATAGTATTACAACTTTATATCCCCTCTGTGTATCGGACTTTCATTGTGTCTTGTAAACCAGCCCTACGGCTCAGAGTACTGTTTCATCTACACCTTCCCCTATAGCCCTGAAAGTTATTTTTCCCCGATAACTCACAGTATTGTCCTTCTATACATAACTATAGATCACAGTATTGTCCTTCTATACATAACCCTATAGATCACAGTATTATCCTTCTATACATAACTATAGATCACAGTATTATCCTTCTATACATAACTATAGATCACAGTATTATCCTTCTATACATAACTATAGATCACAGTATTATCCTTCTATACATAACTATAGATCACAGTATTATCCTTCTATACATAACTATAGATCACAGTATTATCCTTCTATACATAACTATAGATCACAGTATTGTCCTTCTATACATAACCCTATAGATCACGGTATTATCCTTCTATACATAACTATAGATCACAGTATTATCCTTCTATACATAACTATAGATCACAGTATTATCCTTCTATACATAACTATAGATCACAGTATTATCCTTCTATACATAACTATAGATCACAGTATTATCCTCCTATACATAACCCTATAGATCACAGTATTATCCTTCTATACATAACTATAGATCACAGTATTTATCCTTCTATACATAACCCTATAGATCACAGTATTATCCTCCTATACATAACCCTATAGATCACAGTATTATCCTCCTATACATAACCCTATAGATCACAGTATTATCCTCCTATACATAACCCTATAGATCACAGTATTATCCTTCTATACATAACTATAGATCACAGTATTATCCTTCTATACATAACTATAGATCACAGTATTTATCCTTCTATACATAACCCTATAGATCACAGTATTATCCTCCTATACATAACCCTATAGATCACAGTATTATCCTCCTATACATAACCCTATAGATCACAGTATTGTCCTTCTATACATAACTATAGATCACAGTATTATCCTCCTATACATAACCCTATAGATCACAGTATTATCCTTCTAGCTTAGTGTATTGCCCACTCTATCAGTAATTCAGGGGCCACTTACCTGGGATCTGCTCATTACAAGCTCTGCGTCCACCTGCTGCCTCTACATGACCCACTTGCAGCTGGAGATGGTGTTTTGTAGAATATATATATATATATATATATATATATATATATATATATATATATATATATATATATATGAGGTGTGTTGGCCCAGTGGTTTAATAATAACATACGTATGAATCAGAGATGTATAATTAGAGTGTAGTTGTATAATAATGACAGGTCAGACAGGTGGGGACTGTATGTAATTAGGTACCTGGTCTTATCAGGGGACAGCATGTAGTGACAAACCTTTACCAGTTGTGTAACTTACTCAGAATATTACCACAGGACAACGTGAGCTAGAAGGACTTCCTAATCCAGGATCCAGGACACTAATAATAACGCTCATCTCTTCCTGAGACACAATTATCTGCAGCTTGTGTCAAACTCCTACAAATCCCAGTCCAGGGTGTTATGAACTTACCTTGTCCCCGCTCCGCTGCGCTGTCAGCGTTGTCTGGCAGCTGTATCCGCTCTGCTGTTCAGCGCTTCTCCCGATGGCGCCCCCGCACTTCCGGGTTCTCCCTGCATCTAGTCATGTGACTCCTAGGCGGGGAATTCAAATCTCTATATCTACTCTGCTCTGACACGCTGCCTGTGCCAGAGCAATGTGTTTCCTGTTCCTGGCTACCTGTTCCTGTGTACCTGACTCCTGTGATCCTGCTCCCTGTGTACTCCCATTTTCCTTCTACTCCTGTGTACCAACCTGGCTGTGACCTGACTATTCTTTGGCACCGCGAATTGGACTGACCATCCCGTGTACCGACCCGGCTGTGTTATCGACTACTCTCTGGATTTCCCTCTGGCACCGTATACCTGATATCTCCTGTGTACCGACCCGGCTGTGTCTCTACTCCTCTGGACCCATCTCCTGCTACGCACTCAACCGATTCCGTTCATCTAACCGGTTACTGCTCCAGACCTCCAAGCCCTGTATTTGCATCACTTTGTCATATTGCCTGTTTGACTACCCATCACTTAGAGCCTTCTCCCTTACGTCAGTAGGCTAACCTGGGGGCCGCGACCTGTGGTTCTTCGGCAGCAAAGTCCACCCTACCTTGCTGTGGTTCTTGGTGAAGACCGGAAGGCCGTTAGACTCCACGCCCTAGGTAAGCCTGTGCAAATACTGACTAAGGCATCAGAACCGTAACACAGGGGAGGGCTGGCAAAATTTAGCCTTGGGGGGAGGGTGAGACTCGGCTCAGCAGCTTATTAGGAACATTTTAATGGACAAAAATGCAGGTAGCCCAGTGACCCGACCCGAGGTAGCCCACTATGGGAGCGGCCTAGCCAGCCAGCCCCGGTCCGTGTCTCTGGATGATGATAGGATCTCCCACTTCATTTCCAGGGAGGACTGTGTGACTCTCAGCAGATTGAGTGATAGAAATATTACCACTGAAACCCAGGGGCAGAGGGCTGGCTCTCTACATTCTAAAAGTCATCATTGAAAATCACAGAAAACAAACATTCCCAAAGGCCAACTACTGAGAGTACGAAGGAACTGCTCTGCGGACTGTAAACCAACAAATTATCTCTTATGTGCTCTTAGAAATCAGAAATCGAGTCTGATTCACACAGAACCGGAGACTAGTGTGTGTACCCCAGTATAATTCCTTTCTTCTAATATTAAACATATTTGACGAAATTCTAAGACCTCATTAACTGTGCCGAAATTGTGTTTATGGATCGAGCACAAGAACAAATTAGTTCCCAGATTGGTGTTTTTTAAATTACAGAGAAGAATGATGAAAATGATCAAAGAGGGGATAATAAAGGTTATGATCACCTGATATCCAAAGAGACGGATACATTGCATACAGGGCCCCCGAGAGGGAGGAAGGGAGGGCAGGTACTATTTACATGGGCCAGGACATGCCAGGGGACCCTCACTGCTGAATTTCATTTTATTTTTATTATATTTTGTTTTTAACCACAAATTAATTTTTGCCTCTGTCTTTTTTTTTTTTCCTTCTTTGTCCGCGGGGGGAGGGGTGTCTCCACCCCGTTCATTGGTGAGGGGAGGGTAGTTAAAAAATAAACTAACATACTCACGTGATTGCGGTGCCGGTGTCCCTCCTCCTTCCACTCTGCGCTGCTCCTCACTGAATGTCGGGCATGACATCATCACATCACGCCCGACATTCAGTGACGAGCGGCGCAGAGAGGACCCAGACAGAAGAGAAGAAAAGAGATGAAATAAGCCAATACAAAGGTAAGCAAAGGAACAGAGGCAAAGGGAGGAAAGCAGAGAGGCACCGAATGATGAAGAAGGGGGGGCACAGTGTGATGAAGGAAGGGGGGAGAGAGGCACAGTGTGATGAAGGAAGGGGGGAGAGAGGCACAGTGTGATGAAGAAATGGGGGGGGAGAGGCACAGTGTGATGAAGAAATGGGGGGGAGAGAGGCACAGTGTGATGAAGAAATGGGGGGGAGAGAGGCACAGTGTGATGAAGAAGGGGGGAGAGGAAGGCACAGTGTGATGAAGAAATGGGGGGGAAGAGAGGCACAGTGTGATGAAGAAATGGGGGGGAGAGAGGCACAGTGTGATGAAGGAAGGGGGGAGAGAGGCACAGTGTGATGAAGGAAGGGGGGAAAGAGGCACAGTGTGATGAAGAAATGGGGGGGGAGAGAGGCACAGTGTGATGAAGAAATGGGGGGGGGGGAGAGAGGCACAGTGTGATGAAGAAATGGGGGGGGAGAGAGGCACAGTGTGATGAAGAAGGGGGGAGAGGAAGGCACAGTGTGATGAAGAAATGGGGGGGAAGAGAGGCACAGTGTGATGAAGAAATGGGGGGGAGAGAGGCACAGTGTGATGAAGGAAGGGGGAAGAGAGGCACAGTGTGATGCAGGAAGGGGGGAGAGAGGCACAGTGTGATGAAGAAATGGGGGGGGGAGAGAGGCACAGTGATGAAGAAATGGGGGGGGAGAGAGGCACAGTGCGATGAAGAAATGGGGGGTGAGAGAGGCACAGTGTGATGAAGAAGGGGGGAGAGGAAGGCACAGTGTGATGAAGGGGGGAGAGGAAGGCACAGTGTGATGAAGAAATGGGGGGGGGAGAGAGGCACAGTGTGATGAAGAAATGGGGGGGGAGAGAGGCACAGTGTGATGAAGAAATGGGGGGGGGAAGAGAGGCACAGTGTGATGAAGAAGGGGGGAGAGGAAGGCACAGTGTGATGAAGAAGGGGGGAGAGGAAGGCACAGTGTGATGAAGAAATGGGGGGGGGAGAGAGGCACAGTGTGATGAAGAAGGGGGGAGAGGAAGGCACAGTGTGATGAAGAAATGGGGGGGAAGAGAGGCACAGTGTGATGAAGAAATGGGGGGGAAGAGAGGCACAGTGTGATGAAGAAATGGGGGGGGAGAGAGGCACAGTGTGATGAAGAAATGGGGAGAGAGGCACAGTGTGATGAAGAAATGGGGGGGGAGAGAGGCACAGTGTGGTGAAGAAAGGGGGGGACTATAACTCAACTATAAGGGGGGCCCCATGAAGTTGTTATACCGGGGCTCTGAATTCCCCTTGGCAGCCCTGATTGCATATAACATAGCAGGCGTACAGAATTCAGTAAAAATATCACCAAAATGTCCAAAAGTTATATTAATTGTTGATCAACATTTGTGACATAACTGATCCATTTTAGCTGTGAGATTCCGAACGTTGGTCCTAACATGACATGACAGAGTTTAATAACATGTGGTATAAATTGTATTATTATTTTTATAACCATTCCACAGCATATACATGGGGATAGAGACACATATAGTCGGTTATTATAACGTGCATCACGTTATAACGGCACTTTAACTATCTATTTTTATTTTATTTTTTATTTACTTTTATTATATTTTTGGCCTGTATTAGTATTTTAGGAAACTTATCACACCCAAAGGTTTAGATAACAAATAAAAATTATAACAAAAAGTAAAAAATAATAAACATAATCATTACTAATGATTATTTAATTAGACTGTTCTACTCAGTGTTTAGATGGTCTATCGGACTATTTGGAAGGGTTAATGACCCTGTTCCTTTAAATGATTCAACATTTTTGTTTACAAATTCTAATAATATTATTATGGCAGGTGTATATATGCTGTAGTTATAGATCTTTTATACACCGATGCTGACCTAGGTGACTCCAGAGTGTATGAAGAAGGACAATTCTAATCTTCCATTACCCTGAAACACAAGGGGATAAATTTATTGAGATGATGCCTATAGCAACCAATCAGATTCTAGTTATCATTAACTTAGTACAGTCTACAAAATGACAGCTTGAATCTGATTGGTTGCTATAGGCATCATCTCTATAAATGTACCCCCGAACTCTTCAACAGACCCCGATTCAAACTGTGGCCTCAAAATTTGCAGCTCGTCTTCACAGTACAGATTCACCGATCATAGCTCTTGCTTCCTGTTGATGTTCATAATAGTGTTTTAAAATTTTTAAAAAAGAAAAATGTAAATAATATTTTGAAGGATTAAAAAGTATTTCCCCCTTTTTGTTTAAATCTATCTGCGATCACTACTGCATCCAAAAGCGCCTCATTATTTGTAGTATAACTTGGACGTGTGATTCTCTGACTTAGTTTTGTGGCTCCACAATTCCAGAATTAATAATGAACTTTCGAGTATTGAAAGACGTTCGACTTAAACATCCCTATTCATGACAAAACCAGATTACTGAGAAGTAGCAGGACCGCAGCAACGGGCCCGGCTCCTAATGGGAAGTAACGATGGATCTCTCTGTACGCTGGCAACATTTACTGATTCCAGGGACCGAATTAAGGTCACGGACAGGATGTTCCGTAAAGCCTATTCTTATGCTGGAAGATCAATGACGAAGTCATGGATTACCTGAGACGTTCACTCTTCCAATTCCACGCAAATCGTGACTTTCTACCAAAATACATTAACCAGGAGGACACAAAATGGCGCCCAAGACGGAGCAGATGAAAGATTCTCGGGTTATCCTGGGAGAACTAACAGGTATAGAATATGGAGCAGATATAACTAATCCGCACTCACAAGGGGACGTGCATGAAACTGGTGCACAGGATAAAAGGTTGTGTAGTAAAGTAATCGCATGTTGCCTGTAACTTTCTGGTGCCGTTTATCTACAGCCTGAGATTGTGGAGAATATAGAAGAGAAGATTCTGATAAACCCTTAGGAGCGGTTCCTGGAGAACATAGAGACGGAGATTGCTGGGTTATACAGCAGTGGATGAACGTAGCGTAACGCAGAGATCGTTCTGGGAGAGGTCCGAGCTGTGCACGTGGTGTGCGGGGCTGCGTGGGCTCTCAAATCCACTTGGTAAAAACAAATACTTCAAAATAGATTAAATATAAGTAAATGAAAATCGTTAAAACATTGAAAAAATGATTTGTTATAATAATAAAACATTTTCTGTGATTTTCTTCCGTTCTGTCCGTCCTGAGGTGGTGATGACAGAACACGTATTACGCCGGAGGTTAGCGCCGGTGTCGTATGTTTCATGTATAGGGCGATATAACAAAGTCTTTTCGTGGGAGAACAACATATTTTGAAATAAATCTTGGACACCATAAGCTGTCAGACGCTGGAGGGTTCTTACATCAGGAGATGACAGAGTGTCAGTGTTAGAAGTTCCGGGCTGGAACAGATTTGTGGACAATAGTTGTGCCCAGTGTTTCATACAAGAACAGGATAAGATGAGGATAGTGCCGGCTCCAGGTTATACAGACAGATAATCTTACTAGACTACTCTCTGGTCCTACAGGTTCTGAGCGACACCTATTGTCAGCTACACAGAGAGCGGACGTGGGAGAGATGCGCTGGAGGCAGAGACAGAAGTAACCAGGACTGACGTATAGAAACTATCAGGATTACACCATGCCTGTAGCAGTGAGGATCAGGATACAGGAGAGCGTGTATATTACTAGATGTGTCTGCCGCTCCCTGGTCATCTGATAAGGCTTCCACCACTGTACATACACTGATCAGCCACAACATTAAGACCACCTGCCTAATATTGTGTAGGTCCCATAGAGGCATGGACTCCACAAGACCTCTGAAGGTGTCCTGTGGTATCTGGCACCAGATCATTTAAATCCTGTAAGCTGTGAGGTGGGTCCTGCAATTTTTCCAGCACATCCCACAGATGCTCGGTCAGATTGAGATCTGGGAAATTTGGAGGCCAAGTCATCACCTTGAACTCTTTATCATGTTCATCAAACCAGTCCTGAACAATTCCTGCAGTGTGGAGGGCGCATTATCCTGCTGAAAGAGGCCACTGTCATCAGGGAATACCGCTGCCATCAAGGGGTGTACTTGGTCTGCAGCAATGTTTAGGTAGGTGGTCAAAGTAACATCCACATGAATGCCAGAAGCCAAGGTTTCCCAGCAGAACATTGCCCAGAACATCACACTGCCTCCGCCGGCTGCCTTCTTCCCATAGTACACACTGGTGCCATCTCTTCCCCAGGTAAACGACGCACACACACACCCGGCCGTCCACATGATGCAAAAGAAAACGTGATTCATCAGACCAGGCCACCTTCCTCCATTGCTCCATGGTCCAGTTCTGTTGGTCACGTGACCATTGTAGGTGCTTTCGATGGATATTAACCACTGTATACCAGGAACACCCACAAGACCGACCGTTTTGGAGATGCTCTGACCCAGTCGTCTAGCCATCACTATTTGACCCTTGTCAGAGTCGCTCAGATCCTAACGCTATTTCAAAAACTGACTGTTTAAAAAAGCTGAATGTGAACTTGCTGCCTAATATATCCCACCCCTTGACAGGTATCATTGTAATGAGATAATCAGTGTTATTCACTTCACTTGTCAGTGGTTATAATGTTGTGGCTGATCAGTGTGACTGGAATATGACAGTGATACAATGTAGCAGTAGGAGAAGTGGCGGTAACACATACTCCGTATACCCCTATTTCCACAACGGTGTGTGTGTGTGTGTGTGTGTGTGTGTGTGTATATATATAATATGTAATATAATATGTAAGTGACCGAAGTGTTATAGAAGTACAATGAAAGCAGCAAGAGAATTGACAGAAGTGACGTATACTCTCCCACTTCCACCACCGGGGAGATACAATATATATATATATAATGTAAGTGACTGGAATGCGATAGTGTAGCAGTAGGAGAAGTAGCACGCGCCCCGTATACCCCCCACTTCCACCACTGTATTGTTTAGAAACAAAGGGAGCAATATAAGTTTTTAAACTATCTGGACAGCTCTCTTCTGTGTCTGACACTCACAGTGTCTTTGCGGTAGGAATATTATCATCTAAACATACAAACCGTGCAGCGAGACATTTATACCCAGCGTTATACACACCACACAACGCTTGTGAACACGTTGGGGCTCTTGTTACTGACACAAACCCTGGTCACCATTATACACACTGACAGCAGGACTTGTGTTTCCATCATAAATAATACAGGGGTCCACAATCTCCCCCTGATACATACTACACATGCTCAGCGTATACTGGCAGCATCTCACAATACTGAGAGACGACTGTGACAGACGTATTATACAATATTTTCCAGACAGACGAGGAGGTGACGTTTTCCTAGGCTGACAGTTCATCCATAATAACTTTCATTATCTGTTACTATTCAGCAGCACATATAATACTGTATAAGTAATACACTCACACAATACGCCTCCAGGGATACTACCTGGTCCTTCTCCGAGTCCTCAGGAGACACATATCCATTGGTGCCCTCCATCCTGCAGCCACCGGGCTCAGCCCTCACCGGCTCCAGACTCTGCAAACTTCTGAAACTTTCTGCTCCTTACCACCTTCTCGCTGCTAGATCCCTGCCTCCTGTGCCCTCCCACCCGGCTGCCTCTCATGCCAGACAGCCCTGTGTGTTTAGTGGGCGGAGAGCCATGAAGCAGCTGGCAGGAGGCAGGTACAGTCACAGGAAGAGACGGCAGCAGCTGAGCTGATACAGCAGGAAGAGAGAGGCTGCTCCCTCAAGTCTAAACTTCCCTCATAAGTAGCATTTGTCACCTTGACCCAAGAGCTTGCCATCTATTCCTAACACAGGGAGAGAGAGTGTCGCTGAGCGTTTTCCTAAACTGATCATTATTCTGCAATGTGTAGATTACCACCCAGACGGATCCTCCTCTGTGACTGAAGAGCTTGCAATCCATCCCATAACACGCACACAGAGAGCACCTCACATGCACGTTAAAGGTTTTACTAAACTGATCATTATTATTTTCAAATTCTTTTTACCAGAAGTTACATTATAATACATCAGGCATGTATTGTACATTCACAATACTCCGAAGGAACACAAGAAATCATTTATACCATGTTATTCCCGTTACCTGAACCAATGACATGAGATTAAATAATGTGGTTTGAACGAGTCACATTTGTTGCTCTGGGGATGAAATACTTTTATGATTTTTGACTAAATAATTGCTTAGTAGACATGTAATAATTTCATATAAAGTAAGGGTATCTAATCATAGTTTTAGGTTATACCAGGCTGATAATTGCTCTGTACTGAATTCTACTGCAATGTGTGGATCTGATCCCCATCCTTGTCCCAAGAGCTTGCCATCTATTTCTTACCCTCACAAGGTAAGACAATGTCACAGGGTCACTAAAACTTTTACTAAACTGATGACTCCGCATTGCTGCAATGTGTGGATCTCCCCCCCCATCATTCCCTCTAGCTTTGTGTCACCGAGATAAAGCAAGCTCTGGCTACAGAGTGACAACAATCTCTCCTCCAGCTGGGAGGTTTGTGGCTGAGGGTTCGGGACCACCTGTCGAGGATGTCACTGTCCCCATACTGGGAGAGGGGGGGGGTCTGTCAGACACACCATGTATATCGTATATATACAAGTAATACCACGTCATCTGGACCAGTACAGCCGATTATACCCAGGACCAGATCCGGTTCCCCGTAGCTGCTGTCCCTCATTTACCTGCCCCCACTCCCTCCCCAGCCCCCAGCTCAGGTGCCCCCCCCATTCCCCACCCGGCCATCTCTAGTTTCTCTGCTCTCATTGTCTATTCTGTGCTATAGAAATGGATAAACATGTGTAATAGAGACGGGAGCTCTGTACATACAACATATGTCACAGTCTGCGCATGAGCTCAGACAACCCAGCAATTAGTATCTGTGCAGGTGAATCAGACGCTGAGGAACAGATCTGGTCACCATCCAAATTCCTTCATGGGAACGGCCTTGAGTCTCCCCCATAGGAGGCGATAAGCGCTCACACCCTTGTGTCAGTATGTGACACATTGTAACACTATTTAGTGATTCTGGACTATTGTATCAGGATAAAACACAACACTTCCTCCCTCCAGCTGTCATTGATGCACAAATCGCTGTAAAATTGGTCATATTCATTTCTTTGCACAATCAAATCAATAAACAATCGCAACACACATAGAACAATTGTATTTTTAACAAACCAATCTGGTTTTAATCAGATTATTTGTCAAGAAAACAGGGATCTCTTTAGGCACATAGAAACATTTTGCTCTGGCAGTATAGCAGGCCTGGCCTACATGCGGCTCTCCAGGTGTTGTGAGACTACAAGTCCCAGCATGCTTTGCCAGTAGAGAGCCGGACGATAGCTGGCAGAGCATGCTGGGACTTGTAGTCTCACAACACCTGGGCAGGTTTGCCAGGACAGCAATATAGTAAATAATGGTCTTGCCTAATCCTTTCTCTATAGTTTCCCAACAGGCTCCGACACCAGCCGTATAATCATCTCCTTCTAATTGCTCAATGAAGCAAGATTCTGTCAGGACAAAAAACAAACTTAATCTTGTGTATGATTACACAATTACATTACATGGGCCTCAATGACCACAGGATGGAGACATTACCCGGGCGGGTGAGAACTATTTATACTGATTTTATTTAAATCCCCCTGCGCGGGGCTCATGCACCGGGTACGTTCTGCGCTGTCATATTATCCATCAAATATCAGGATGATGGTCAGTTAAACAGGAGAACGTGTCATATCTGGACACCAAAGCAGGAAAGATATAGCAACTATATACATGTATAAATATATACATATATACTCCTATACGTATGTATGTATTGTATTATGTAGATGGAACCTTCAACAAAATATGTTTAGTATCTCCATAAAGGTTACATAAATTAGGGGCATAATTCATGGATTTAAATAATAATAATTTAAAAAAAATGCTTCTCCTTTGAGGCGGCTCTGTTAGGCACGCCACTGCAGTGATTGGCTAGCACAGCGATGCATTAAGTCTTACCGCTCAGGGTCATAGCAGCATCATAGGAGCATTTGATTAACTGCCTCGTCGTTATGTGATTTTTAATTGTCAAAAATCACCTCTATGGGGTGTCTAATAATAAATAATATATTTACTAAATTATGGTTCCAAACTAAGGTCCTGTCTGTTCTGAAAATAATATTTATAATTTGCTCAAGTATATTATAAGGTAAATATAAATGTGTATAATGGCGGAGACGCCGGAGAGGAACATTTGGCATATTCTCTGACACGGGTTCAGCGTTTAGTAACAGAACAAGTTGTGTAAGTTCTCTGGATAAACAGGTCCTCGTAGTAGAAGCCAACCTTCAGCTACCAGTAGAGGGGAGATGGAGGAATGATGGTACAAAGCCAGCGAGGGCGAGTTCTGTACGCGGACACCAGGGCTATTTCTGACAATACTGCAGAGGAAACACAACACAATCAGACCATCTCGGCTGAGAATAAATGATGTGTGAAGGTGAATAAAGCAAAGAATCAGCCATCGGGTGATGAGTTCACCAAGGACGTCTTCTTAAAGCAACAGAGCTGAGAAGTCCTAATATCCAGCAGCCCCCTGATAGCTGCAGGGTGACCCCTGTCTGTGAAACAATGGTGATATAGGGGGATATTCTGTCACTAGTGTGGCTCTATCCCGGGAAAACGTTGGGATACGTAGAGTAGGAACTAACATCACGGGTTCGATGCATCCCATAATCTATGGTCCAATGAATCGAGTGTTCTGTAAGAGATGATACTTTGAGCCTGATTCACTGAGGAACATAACTCCCTTCTATGTTCTATATTTTGCATTTGTTCACTCTGCTCTTGCGCAAAACCAAAACATACGCCAAAGGACGCAGTTCATCTTCACACGTAAATGACACTTCTGACTGCCTATAATTTGAGCGGTGGAACTGGGGAGGGTGGGGACGTATGCACGTGGTCAATGTGCAATAAGGACACGCCAAGGTCAAGCACAGGCAGCAGCATCCGATCTAGGCATTGGGCATCTCTTAGGTAGGTGTAAGTGCCGAGTGATAGTGATGACGGCTGTGTATGCAGCTACAACATGTGTTTACAATCCGGAGCACCTCTAAAAACATGTTTTATGGGGGGGGGGGGGGGGAGGATGAAAATTGGTAAATATAGTCCAGGATAACCTCTTTAACAAAATCTTAAAAGACCACCAGGGTATTATATACCTCAAAGAAAGAAGAGGAAAGAAATTCCAGTATGAGTTTACAACTCTTTCCTTGGCCTTTGGTTACGGAGACTTTCAGAGATGACTAGTGCCCAAATCGAATACAAGATCAAGCCCATTGATGTAACTGTGATCTTGCCCAGTAGTTGACTTGAGTTCTACTGATCCCAGCACCCACAGTAGAGACAGCGGGAGAGTTACGTTGGTCAGACTTCCGAGACCAGTGAGAGCTACGAGAAGACACTAGTGAACACACTGGGTACGATAGAGCACCAACACAGAGACCACCAATTTAATAAATATAGTAAGACCGTGAAGCCAGGAAGCAGAGCCCTGTGTGATACCGCCATGTCTACTGAGTACAACAAAGAACAAAACAAGAGTCTGGTGCCCATTATTCCAACAACTGTGATGAGAATTGCACCTTACACCGGTGTCACAAGGGCCATTTTTCACCCTCTGACCCACAGAGCCCGGGGATATAAGAGAGGGAGACTGAGCCAGCCTGGAGGGACCCTGTGTGAGACGTTGGTGCAAGTGTGGAGAGCACCAGGCTCATCATCACCTCTTACAAGGCACAGAATGCGTCACAGAGGGTACACCTCTATTCTAGCTTCCACACAGCGAGGGGCATAGAGAACGCAGGAGCTGCTATCATGGGCCGAAGAGAATTTGGGGAGAAGAGAATTTAAATATGGTTCCACCAATCCCAGAGGAGCTTCAGACATCTGCACCTGTGGACGGGGTACCCAGGGTGAGTACTACAATTGCACAATCTACTGCCCACTGGGCGCACATAGATGACTTAACCCTTTAAAGGGACATTACAGTAACGTGTATTATCACTTGCCCGTGGTTATGTGATTATACCTCAGCTCAGCAGACATGATGAGGCTATATCTGTACAAGGAGCAGACTGAGCGGTACATTATAGTTACAGATATTAAAGAGGGAACAAGCAAAGCTCAGTCTGTCTGCTGTGCAAGCCGGGAAGGGGGCAGCATGCCGGAGTCAGACTTACCTTAAATTGGGGAGCACTTTCGAGGGGAGTGGCGTTTGCTCTGGATAAATCTAGGGTGTAAGAAATGAGTTGGCTTTGTTCATCATGACGCCTGTAAGTTAGAAAGGAGAAGGATTGTAAAGAAGATATGACATCATAGGGTGGTAGGTGTGATGTCACAGCGCCACCTGTTACTGAGCAATATAACTGCACCCACCACATAAAACACTGAACCCAAATGCCTAATCTGCCCCCTCCTCACACCCCTAGGAGGTGCATTTTCTCATAATATCTAGAGTGTGAGAAGGAGGGACTCTGCTCCTGGAAGAAATTGTTTACAGGAACAGTATTATACTGTTCATGGAGTGACATTGTAATAATACTGTGATGATGTCAGCGGCTACTGATTATACCAACAATAGATAATCACACTAATAATGTTACACCTATGTTATAATGTGATAGATGTAGGATATATCACCCCCCACAATCTATGCCACCCCCCCCCCCAGGATACAAAGCACAGGTAACGGAACACTTGTATAATGTACAGGTAGCAGAACACTTGTATAATGTACAGGACACAAAGCACAGGTAACGGAACACTTGTATAATATACAAGTAGCAGAACACTTGTACAATGTACAGGTAGCGGAACACTGGTATAATGTACAGGTAGCGGAACACTGGTATAATGTACAGGTAACAGAACACTGGTATAATGTACAAGTAGCAGAACACTTGTATAATGTACAGGTAGCGGAACACTGGTATAATGTACAGGTAGCGGAACACTGGTATAATGTACAGGTAGCGGAACACTGGTATAATGTACAGGTAACGGAACACTGGTATAATGTACAAGTAGCGGAACACTGGTATAATGTACAGGTAGCGGAACACTGGTATAATGTACAGGTAGCGGAACACTGGTATAATGTACAAGTAGCGGAACACTGGTATAATGTACAAGTAGCAGAACACTTGTACAATGTACAGGTAACAGAACACTGGTATAATGTACAGGTAACAGAACACTGGTATAATGTACAGGTAACAGAACACTGGTATAATGTACAGGTAACAGAACACTGGTATAATGTACAGGACACAGCACAGGTAACAGAACACTGGTATAATGTACAGGTAACAGCACAGGTAACAGAACACTGGTATAATGTACAGGTAACAGAACACTGGTATAATGTACAGGACACAGCACAGGTAACAGAACACTGGTATAATGTACAAGTAACAGAACACTTGTATAATGTACAGACACACACAGTACATGTAGTGGAACGTAGGGGCAGGATATTATCAATGGGTTATAAAGTGACAGGTCAGCCATAGAACCAGCAGGACACGGGCCCAGTCCATTGTAACGAGACCCCGTTCTGTGTTTATTTGGGGGTCGCTGGCTGGAGCTTGTGTATCCGGAAAGGAGAGTAGCGCAGGATACCTCTGGGGACTGGGGTTAGTCGGATACACTGTGTAGTGTGGACTATATCGGGTTAAACACAGAGGGAAGAAGGAATAATAGCAGCACACAGCGGATCCAGGATATATACATCCTGTTTGTACTTGTAAAATGTACCTGAGAGGAAGTGTTACCTGTGATACCACCTGGTCTGCCAGGTGAGGGACGAGTGTCTCCTGTACACAGATCTGTACCCGGGTCCAAAGCAGGATAACTATATAACACCCCATCCGAGGCACCATCATATATACTGACACCTGTGAGGTATGAGGCACCATCATATATACTGACACCTGTGAGGTATGAGGCACCATCATATAGACTGACACCTGTGAGGTATGAGGCACCATCATATAGACTGACACCTGTGAGGTATGAGGCACCATCATATATACTGACACCTGTGAGGTATGAGGCTCCATCATATATACTGACACCTGTGAGGTATGAGGCACCATCATATATACTGACACCTGTGAGGTATGAGGCACTGTACTATATACTGCCACCTGTGAGGTATGAGGCACTACTATATAATGACACCTGTGAGGTATGAGGCACCCTCATATATACTAACACCTGTGAGGTATGAGGCACTGTACTATATACTGCCACCTGTGAGGTATGAGGCACCGTACTATATACAGACCTTGTGAATCACACTGAGAGGCTGATTTATTATAAGAGGTAACTCGCCAGCAGTACGTCTCTTTCATGTCCCCCCATATAATACAGGGTTCGCACAGAATGAGCAGCGATATCGTTGAGATTCCCGGTTAGTAACGTGGAGGCTCTCGTACTGCCGCGATACCTGTTCTGTGTTTCCCATCTCAGGACGATGACAGGTCAGAAATAAAGCGTTATTATAGGGATACAGCATTTACTGTCAAAAGGTTTCAAAATATATATTTTCTTTAGTCTAAAATGTTTTATCATGTTTGTTATTGGAACTGGAAGGTGAAATCTCGGCCATCAGTTCCCTCCACGCCCGCAATCCGGCTCACACACCTATCGGCAGAGACTGCCCCTGCAAAGTCATAACCTAACCCTTACAGCTCCGGGGCCAATATCATGGGGCTGCAGAGAATGCGTGTGGTTCTCTCAGTCCGGAGGCTGCGCATTGTTCTCCTGTTCTGGAGGCTGCGCATTGTTCTCCTGTTCTGGAGGCTGCGCATTGTTCTCCTGTTCTGGAGGCTGCGCATTGTTCTCCTGTTCTGGAGGCTGCGCATTGTTTTCCTGTTCTGGAGGCTGCGCATTGTTCTGCTGTTCTGGAGGCTGCGCATTGTTCTTCTGTTCTGGAGGCTGCGCATTGTTCTCCTGTTCTGGAGGCTGCGCATTGTTCTCCTGTTCTGGAGGCTGCGCAATGTTCTCCTGTTCTGGAGGCTGCGCATTGTTCTCCTGTTCTGGAGGCTGCGCATTGTTCTCCTGTTCTGGAGGCTGCGCATTGTTTTCCTGTTCTGGAGGCTGCGCATTGTTCTGCTGTTCTGGAGGCTGCGCATTGTTCTTCTGTTCTGGAGGCTGCGCATTGTTCTCCTGTTCTGGAGGCTGCGCATTGTTCTCCTGTTCTGGAGGCTGCGCAATGTTCTCCTGTTCTGGAGGCTGCGCATTGTTCTCCTGTTCTGGAGGCTGCGCATTGTTCTCCTGTTCTGGAGGCTGCGCCTTGTTCTCCTGTTATGGAGGCTGCGCCTTGTTCTCCTGTTATGGAGGCTGCGCCTTGTTCTCCTGTTCTGGAGGCTGCGCATTGTTCTCCTGTTCTGGAGGCTGCGCATTGTTCTCCTGTTCTGGAGGCTGCGCATTGTTCTCCTGTTCTGGAGGCTGCGCCTTGTTCTCCTGTTATGGAGGCTGCGCCTTGTTCTCCTGTTCTGGAGGCTGCGCCTTGTTCTCCTGTTCTGGAGGCTGCGCCTTGTTCTCCTGTTATGGAGGCTGCGCCTTGTTCTCCTGTTATGGAGGCTGCGCCTTGTTCTCCTGTTCTGGAGGCTGCGCCTTGTTCTCCTGTTATGGAGGCTGCGCCTTGTTCTCCTGTTATGGAGGCTGCGCATTGTTCTCCTGTTCTGGAGGCTGCGCATTGTTCTCCTGTTCTGGAGGCTGCGCATTGTTCTCCTGTTCTGGAGGCTGCGCATTGTTCTCCTGTTCTGGAGGCTGCGCCTTGTTCTCCTGTTCTGGAGGCTGCGCCTTGTTCTCCTGTTCTGGAGGCTGCGCATTGTTCTCCTGTTCTGGAGGCTGCGCATTGTTCTCCTGTTCTGGAGGCTGCGCATTGTTCTCCTGTTCTGGAGGCTGCACATTGCTGTCTTAGTTATTTGACATCCAGCCTCTGTGTACAATCATTCCTGGAGGCCACGTGCCGCGTCCAGGACATGATGTTCAGCTTGCAGTCTTCAGGCCACACATTTATTCTGATTATTTATCTATTTACTTCTTCCCAGATTTTAATTCTTTATGCAAATAAACATTCACATGCAAAGCAAGAGATGCCGGAGGCTGTAGGAGGCCTGGGCTGCTAGAGAGCGCCTGGAACCCGCACCGTAGCTCTCTGGCCCCCTACAATCAGGGTCTGCAGCAGCTTTCATTAATGATCTTTGACCCCACACATGTATGTACCAGTCTCTGAGGCTACAGATACCTTCCTGGGGTACTGGGATAGGAGACAGATAAGGGAATGTGCCCCGTAGACTGTCCAGTGGACATGGCTGAGGCTCATAATTAGGGTGCACAGGACCCCACGCTGTATGAATCCCTCCTAAGCTGTGTACCATGATGGAGGCTGCGCAGAGACACAATCACAACCTCACAAACCAGAGACCTCCAGAACCGAGACTCTGATGGATCAGGACTGTCAGTGTCTGTACGACAGCTCGATAGGAACTGAACCCATCACCAGCTGTCACTGTCTCTCTGACATAGCTGGCGATGGATGGAAATCATCAATAAATGCTTTATTCTTTATATAAAGCATTTTCAATATCTAAGGATTTTACATATATATTTTATTTTATTCAAAATATTTTTTATCTATTATTAATTTTTTTTTTTTATCCAAGTGGTCCTGAAGGGTCAAACCTGACAATCCGCATGACGTATCCGTCTATCTGCAGTAACTGCTCTGCGGCAGCGGAGCAGCGATAACCCGCCATGGCATCATTTTCTTTGATAAACTGCTGCGATAAGAGATTTTTTTTATTGCTGTGTTAAGCAGAGATAAGAAACATCGGCCTTAACGTATAAAGAAAGGAACGTATTGGTAGAAAGACCCTCAGTCTGGGCATCAGCCCTCACAAGCTGTGAGTCTCTGAGCAGATGTCAGCCCTCGAAATCTCACCAACCACCCAAAAACCATCACCAGCCGCCACATATGGTTAATTGCCCTTCGATAATGAGACCCCAGCAACTGTTTATCAGATGATTACATTGTGTTCAGGCTTTAGAGTGTAAGACAAAGCCGTAACTTAATATTCTAGCGCCTGGCGCGAGAATGTCAAATGCCGCCCCCCTAGCCCTTAATTTTA
Organism: Mixophyes fleayi; assembly: GCF_038048845.1. Taxonomy (NCBI): domain Eukaryota; kingdom Metazoa; phylum Chordata; class Amphibia; order Anura; family Limnodynastidae; genus Mixophyes; species Mixophyes fleayi. Next base: position 1,909,238 of record NC_134412.1, read on the forward strand.
ACCAAATGAACCTAAATTATTCCTAAACTGCGCCCCCCTTCAGCGTTGCGCCCTGGGCGGTCGCCCCTATCGCACAGCCCTAGTTACGGCCCTGGTGTAAGATCTAATGAGAAGGATCCTTCACCAATGTCCCTGATTGTACAGCGCTTGAGAATAGATAGGTGATATATGAAGGAGACTGATATAGCGCCATTCTCAGGTATCGGCGTGTCTCCGGCAGATTATAGGTGTCTGGTCACCATGTTTGTGGAAGTAATTGCAGCATTATTCAGAGAGGGTCGTCTGTGAGCCGGCACTGAGACCAAATTGGTCATTTGTTAATTCTTCATTAGTATTCCAGTCTCACTGCTAATGAAGTTTTGTTAATGAGCCGATGGCAGCTGTTGTGTTGCTGGGAGGTGGCGGTAGAGACCAGGTAGTGAGATCAGATCCGCAGCCAAGAGAACAACTAGCGACTAATTTAACTCCTTGTTCACACTCATTTATTATTCAGATCACATGCAAATCATTGATGATATACAACAACCCCATTTGTGATCCAATCAACCAGTCAGGCGATTTGCGGCCGTGATATACATAGCAGAGCATGGTGACCCGCTCTATGTTAGGGGCTTAGCATCTAACATCCATAAAATGAGTAGAAAATACCCTTCGTGATGTGTTAGAGGTTGTGGCATGGTAGAAACCAGTGGCAAATCACAAGGAGTGCTGCTGTGGCCCCGGAGGGGAAGGGGCCCAGGTCACTCCTCCTCCGATGCTGTCCACTTCCCCCTGAGGTCACAGCTAGTGTGAAGGGAGGCTATACTGGCCTCTACTCAAACCTCCCACTACTTCATTATGATTTCCTCCTAAAATACTCAGTGGTTCGGTCATTTCTGGGTCACATTAATCATGACAGTGAGGGACAAGAGGCAGTTTTCTGAAGCTTTTAATCACTTTGCCTGAAAATAGCAATTTTTATGCCTCGTGAACCAACCGCAAAAGCAAATCAATAAGTGAATTTAGGAACCTGCTTTGCTGCAGACGTGTAATTGGTGAAAGTGGCCCACGGGCTCGGAGATTTCTACGCTGGGACTATATTCTACCTGTCGGGATTCATCTGGAGGGTCACAATAGTAGATTTAATGTTAATGAGACGTTATTAGAAGTAGAATATAAGTGAACTCAGGATTAAACGCCAAATGTGTAACTACGCTACGTAGATCAGTCATTGCAAAGTCAATGAGATATAATTAAAGGTAATTACGACCCTCGCCAACATGCATCAAAGAACGTAACGTGAAAGTCACACTACAGCTCCCATAATGACTAACTAAATCATGACGTAAATATCAAGGAAGTGCAGAAATAAAAATATATGGTAAGAATGGCGACTAACAGGCAGAAAAAGTGCAATTTTATGGTTCAGTTCAATAATAAGAAATCGTAACATTCCTGAGGCAAAAATGTCCAGGGTGAAATCTATTTAAGCTGTGACTGTCCCAGAAAATTAGGGACCGTTGGAAACTAAACCCACACTACATATACCGGTATACCTACAGTCACCTGAGCGCTAGATAACATCTTCACGTGCCAGAGGTGGGCGCCATCTAGTGGAAGTTACAACCTACCACCAAAATAACACAGCTACCAATGTACTCAGTAGAGACCATTGCTGTACGGTACTGGGGAGGAAAAAAGACATTTGGTGCCTGACTCATTAAAGAAAGTAAAGTTATGTGCTGTACTTTGCGTAATAACGCTCTGTGCATGCCCAGAAACAAACCATACATCAGTGAACGCAGTAACGTCCAGTTCATCTTCAAACGCTAAAGACCCATACTGCAGCCTACGATTTCATGGGCGGGGAAGGGGCGTGTGCCCTGAAGTCAATGTACAGTCAGGGCGTGCCAATCTCGAGCACACACAGCATCCAATCCAAGCTTTGGGCATCTCTCAGGTAGGTGATTTTCAGCCGTATCAGTTCCACCAGCTACAAGTTAGGTATAAGTGCTGATTACTAGTGATGACAGCTGTGTATACAGCTAGAACATGTGTTTGTAATCAGGAGCAACTGTAATAATGTATTTATGTACAGTAGACATTAATAACATACCAGATGTATCTTTTACATCCGCTCCTTGTTGAATACGGACGTGCGTATACCTGATTTATGGAAACGCACAATACATTTGTGTTGTAAACCTTAATGAATCAGACCCGTATTGTGGTCAGCTCCAGGGGCTCCCGTGCAATAGTTGCATTTATGGAGCAATTATCCAGCAGGCAAACAGCAACCCAACAATCTGAGAAGCTGCCCCCCAACCTGATCCTGCTACACCGCCATCAACATCTCCCACAGAAGCTGCAGACAAAAGTCTCCCCCCACGCGATACATTGCAACCATCTGATCATTATACATACATATTATACTTACATACATTGTACATTATTACAATACAACACAGAGTCACTTTTGATTTATATTATATAATAGCGTGTTCCTTACTGTTATCCATAGCATACGTACAGCCCCATCTGCAATGTATTGACCTCGGGTACTGGCGTAGCCTCTCCTGCTTATATACGGTGCTAATGCTATCTTGCTCTGGAGGTTTCTCATCACTTTGTTTCCTACCTGTTTGTTTTGCTCAAGTCGATGGTCCCAGAGGACAAGAGCCCAATGCAACGACAGATAAAAGAAAGCAGAGCGGATCATGGTGGTTACTGTGGAAGGAAGCCCCAGTACTGCATGGTTACACAATTCAGAGGAGAAATAAATGTTCTCCATGTAAAATTATGCTCCAAATTAGCTATGTGTCATTTTTTAATCCAATTCCTCTCCATACTATTGGATGAACTGAGTTCTCATCATGTTATAAGATGATCCAAATCCACATCATGTTATTATGTAATCCGATTTATCTCAATTTTATCTTATGATCCGAGTCCTCTCCATGTTATATGATGATCCGAGTCCTCTCCGTGTTATCTTATGATCCGAGTCCTCTCCATGTTATATGATGATCAGAGTCCTCTCCGTGTTATCTTATGATCCGAGTCCTCTCCATGTTATATGATGATCCGAGTCCTCTCCGTGTTATTTTATGATCCGAGTCCTCTCCATGTTATGTGATGATCCGTGTCCTCTCCATGTTATCTTGTGATCCGTGTCCTCTCCATGTTATCTTATAATCCGAGTCCTCTCCATGTTATAAGATGATCCGTGTCCTCTCCATGTTATCTTATAATCCGAGTCCTCTCCATGTTATAAGATGATCCGAGTCCTCTCCGTGTTATGAGATGATCCGAGTCCTCTCCATGTTATAAGATGATCCGAGTCCTCTCCATGTTATTTTATAATCCGAGTCCTCTCCATGTTATAAGATGATCCGAGTCCTCTCCATGTTATGAGATGATCCAAGTCCTCTCCATGTTATCTTATTATCCGAGTCCTCTCCATGTTATAAGATGATCCGAGTCCTCTCCGTGTTATGAGATGATCCGAGTCCTCTCCATGTTATGAGATGATCCGTGTCCTCTCCATGTTATCTTATGATCCGAGTCCTCTCCATGTTATCTTATGATCCGAGTCCTCTCCATGTTATCTTATGATCCGAGTCCTCTCCATGTTATCTTATGATCCGAGTCCTCTCCATGTTATCTTATGATCCGAGTCCTCTCCATGTTATCTTATGATCCGAGTCCTCTCCATGTTATCTTATGATCCGAGTCCTCTCCATGTTATCTTATGATCCGAGTCCTCTCCATGTTATCTTATGATCCGAGTCCTCTCCATGTTATCTTATGATCCGAGTCCTCTCCATGTTATCTTATGATCCGAGTCCTCTCCATGTTATCTTATGATCCGAGTCCTCTCCATGTTATCTTATGATCCGAGTCCTCTCCATGTTATCTTATGATCCGAGTCCTCTCCATGTTATCTTATGATCCGAGTCCTCTCCATGTTATCTTATGATCCGAGTCCTCTCCATGTTATCTTATGATCCGAGTCCTCTCCATGTTATCTTATGATCCGAGTCCTCTCCATGTTATCTTATGATCCGAGTCCTCTCCATGTTATCTTATGATCCGAGTCCTCTCCATGTTATCTTATGATCCGAGTCCTCTCCATGTTATAAGATGAATTTTGCTACTTTCTAATTGTAATCTTTTCACATATTAAGGTCCACATCTAGGAAAGTGACACTAGTCTGTGTTAAATCTAGAAGACATTAATAGGACTTCCAGCGCTTTCCATCCTCTAAGGCAATAATCATGAGAGTGACCTCTGAGCTGCAATCTCCTTGGAATATTTCCAGGCAGAGAATGTACATTGTGACACTGCTCAGTAACCATATTTCGCTGTATTTCATGGGATAATGTGAGCAGCACAATGGAGACACCAAGTTATTTCCAGAAGAAAGGAAACATCCGCTGTCTACCATTTATACCGTTTAACCCTTTGCCAGCCCAACAATCAAAGCAATCACCAGACACTTCAGCTGGGAGGTTAAAAGCAGCTCAGATGTTTTAGGCCAAATTGCTTTCAAATCCCCCTCCCCAGCACACCCCGCATCCCCAGCACACCCCGCATCCCCAGCACACCCCGCATCCCCAGCACACCCCGCATCCCCAGCACACCCGCATCCCCAGCACACCCCGCATCCCCAGCACACCCCGCATCCCCAGCACACCCCGCATCCCCAGCACACCCCGCATCCCCTGCCTCCTCACAGAAGCACAAGACAACTGGTCTTTGAGGTGATAAAACAAAGAGATCAGAAAATAAACAAAAAGATAATGATACTGGGACTGATACAGAGTGATGGTAAAAAGGGTTTAAGTTACTGAAATATAGCACAGAACTGAGTATTTCAGTATTTCTGCCCATATGCAGAGCTGAAGACATCTACAGATACAGTAACGGCAGCATATAGGCTGGGTTATCAGTGAGGATTCGCACCTGCCCTGTACAGATACAAATACGGGTGTACATTCATGTTTGTGCAGGTCTGCATGAGCCGCATGTGATTGAACACACGTTCACTAATATAGAACGCCCCCCTTCCCTTCACTGTCTCGCCTGTCCAGACGCTGTCGACCGCACGTATCAGAAGCACTCATATAGGCATGCTCCCACCGTTAGGGAATGCTCAGATACACTACGTAAGTTGGCGAATGTTCCACTCTGCATCATATCCTGTATGTCTATATGTGACAAAAACTCTTCCACACTCGTTATCACACACAGTGTAAAAGGGACATAAGGTCCATCACAGCCTCTGCTCTTATACAGTCTATAAGGGACACAGCTCCATCACAGCCTCTGCTCTTATACAGTCTATAAGGGACACAGCTCCATCACAGCCTCTGCTCTTATACAGTCTATAAGGGACACAGCTCCATCACAGCCTCTGCTCTTATACAGTCTATAAGGGACACAGCTCCATCACAGCCTCTGCTCTTACACAGTCTATAAGGGACACAGCTCCATCACAGCCTCTGCTCTTATACAGTCTATAAGGGACACAGCTCCATCACAGCCTCTGCTCTTACACAGTCTATAAGGGACACAAGGTCCATCACAGCCTCTGCTCTTACACAGTCTATAAGGGACACAAGGTCCATCACAGCCTCTGCTCTTATACAGTCTATAAGGGACACAAGGTCCATCACAGCCTCTGCTCTTACACAGTCTATAAGGGACACAGCTCCATCACAGCCTCTGCTCTTACACAGTCTATAAGGGACACAAGGTCCATCACAGCCTCTGCTCTTACACAGTCTATAAGGGACACAAGGTCCATCACAGCCTCTGCTCTTACACAGTCTATAAGGGACACAGCTCCATCACAGCCTCTGCTCTTACACAGTCTATAAGGGACACAGCTCCATCACAGCCTCTGCTCTTACACAGTCTATAAGGGACACAAGCTCCATCACAGCCTCTGCTCTTACATAGTCTATAAGGGACACAAGGTCCATCACAGCCTCTGCTCTTACACAGTCTATAAGGGACACAAGGTCCATCACAGCCTCTGCTCTTACACAGTCTATAAGGGACACAGCTCCATCACAGCCTCTGCTCTTACACAGTCTATAAGGGACACAAGGTCCATCACAGCCTCTGCTCTTACACAGTCTATAAGGGACACAAGGTCCATCACAGCCTCTGCTCTTATACAGTCTATAAGGGACACAAGGTCCATCACAGCCTCTGCTCTTACACAGTCTATAAGGGACACAAGGTCCATCACAGCCTCTGCTCTTACACAGTCTATAAGGGACACAAGGTCCATCACAGCCTCTGCTCTTACACAGTCTATAAGGGACACAAGGTCCATCACAGCCTCTGCTCTTACACAGTCTATAAGGGATCTTATGGATCAATATGGAAATTGTATTCAAGGGGAATAGAACAGTTACGTTGTAACAAATGCTAATAACTGCGGGCCTGATTCAGTAAGGATCTTAAATGAAGAGGATCCTTGTTTCAGTCTCCTGGACAAAACCATGTTACAATGGAAGGGGTTCAAATGTGTGTTTTGCACAAGGGTTAAACACTAACTGTTTTTTCATGTAACACACAAAAGCTTGATAGCTTATTTGTACACTGAAAGTTGATATGTGTGTGCTACATGAAAAAACAGTCAGTATTTAACTTATGTGCAAAACAGAACACCCATTTGAACCCCTTCCATTGTAACATGGTTTTGTCCAGGAGACTGAAATAAGGATCCTCCTTATTTAAGATCCTTAATGAATCAGGCCCTGCATTACCACAAAAACATATATAGCTAATATTTCCACCAGGATATAAACTCTGAATGCAATTTAAAGTAAGTTGTATTTAGCTGAAAACACATCCGAACATGTAATATTATTGATTGAGTCAGCTGTCACCCGCTATTCTGGTAGGTTATTCCACATCTTTACTACTCTTACCGCGAAGAACCCTTGAGGCACACAGATAAATGGATTGATTCACCTGCTCTGTCAGTAACAATTTTCTACCTTTACCATCTAGTAAAAGATAGGAAATTGTTATATAAATGTTATATATTACTGAGGGAAATGGCAAAAGCAGTGTACCCGGCACGACCACCCCATCAACTAATAGAATGACCTAGTCCCTGCACGCTACACCTGAGTTATAATTGGTCTATCCGCAGCAAACGAGACAGCTGTGAAACCAAATTACAGGAACTTATATAATATATATAAAACCGGCACTGAATTCAGAGGCGTAGATGCCGCCTATATTGATTAAATGTGGTCTCCGAGCTGTCACAGAAGGGCCCCGGGAGATGGACTCCTCTCCTAGTACTGCAGAGATGTAACGTTTGTATAATGAGAATCTAATAATTCAGCAGAAGCATCATACATGAATATTTCACACATCAGAATGTGCTGTAGGGATTTCTAATGAGATGAAAGACATTGTAAAGTGTTTAGTAGTAGCAGAGGAAGACTGTAAAATGTATCAGCGATCCCACTTACCAGTACAGGTGTCAGAGAGCGCACCCAGCATACAGAGGGTCCATGAGGACAAGGAACTAATCAGATGTACAATACTCCACCACCAACAATCATCCGTGCAATATCCCTCACACCATGTCTCTGGCATAACACAAGTAAATAGACACCTCCACTGAGCAATACTCAGTTCCAGAAACCAACAGTCATCTGATGCAGCATTGTGGCACAGTGGTTAGCATTGCTGGCTCACAGAGCTCGGGTTATGGGTTTAATACCCACCAGGAACCTCTCTATGTGGAGTTTGTATGTTCAGCTCACACAGATCTGTTCAGACACTGCTGAGCTGCCCTAGACATAGTCTGCATCAATATCTGAGCTTGTATTTGCCTTATTGCTGCAGTTTGATAAATGTGGCCTTATGTTAGCAGATGAGTGGATGGAAATCAGCTCAGGCACCATATAACGAAACAGCCTCTAGTTCTCTGGTGCTAGAGAAATATTCTAGATTTCAGAAGGAATTATATAATTAATATATAATAATTATTATAATCCTGCTTAAACCATGAAAATCCATAAAAACTAGACCTGCGTTTTCTTGTGGTCAGTGGGACTATATTCATTAACATCTAAGGATTCCTGCTCTGCACACTGCTCAAGTGACTCTCACATTTATCCCATCGCTTCCACGACTGGGTATTATCTGTTCTCAGGTCTCATTACTGCTGAGCGTGAGATACCATGAGAGGTCTATGTGACAGGGTCATGTATGTTATGTGATGGTGTCACGCATGTACAGATACAAGCGTACCCTAAAAGTACAACATTACAACACAAAGAAATAATGTGGTTTATTCTGTTTTTAGAATGAATGGACGGCTCTTTACCACTAGGAGTGAGTATAACATTGGACTAGATTAGGGTGAAGACTTCATAAAATATCCGGCTGGCTCCTGAATTCAATATTATTTTGTCCACCCCCAGATTAGTCCAGTGGTGGCAGCAGCAGCTTAAGCCCCTCCTACTGAGCTAAGAGGGCATATTTGGGAGAGAGTAAGGGGACGGTGACAAGGCCCAACCGGTCCCCAGCAACTAAACAGACAGGATAGAATAGGAGGTCAATCCTGTCACAGTAACGCTAATGGTTAAGATGAGATTTTTAATATTAGAATTGAGGCGAACAAATTTTTTATTTAAGATATAGGGGATTTTGGATAAAGCCACAGAAGTGACCCATATGCTAGAAGAGGAAACAATCCTTATTTAAAAAAGGGGGCTCTTGCGAATACAGACCCGTAATGGTGGACTTTGGTGAAGCAAAGATGTTAATCTTATTTCTCTCTCTCATTCCTCACCTCTCCGTGTATCTCATTCCTCTCTCTCATTCCTCTCCCCTCCGTGTATCTCATTCCTCTCTCTCATTCCTCTCCCCTCCGTGTATCTCATTCCTCTCTCTCATTCCTCTCCCCTCCGTGTATCTCATTCCTCTCTCTCATTCCTCTCCCCTCCGTGTATCTCATTCCTCTCTCTCATTCCTCTCACCTCTGTGTATCTCATTCCTCTCTCTCATTTCTCACCCCTCCATGTATCTCATTCCTCTCTCTCATTCCTCTCCCCTCCATGTATCTCATTCCTCTCTCTCATTCCTCTCCCCTCCATGTATCTCATTCCTCTCTCTCATTCCTCTCACCTCCGTGTATCTCATTCCTCTCTCTCATTCCTCTCCCCTCCATGTATCTAATTCCTATCACTCATTCCTCTCCCCTCCATGTATCTAATTCCTATCTCTCATTCCTCTCCCCTCCATGTATCTCATTCCTCTCTCTCATTCCTCTCACCTCTGTGTATCTCATTCCTCTCTCTCATTCCTCTCCCCTCCATGTATCTCATTCCTCTCTCTCATTCCTCTCCCCTCCATGTATCTCATTCCTCTCTCTCATTCCTCTCGCCTCCGTGTATCTCATTCCTCTCTCTCATTCCTCTCCCCTCCATGTATCTCATTCCTCTCTCTCATTCCTCTCCCCTCCATGTATCTCATTCCTCTCTCTCATTCCTCTCACCTCCGTGTATCTCATTCCTCTCTCTCATTCCTCTCACCTGCGTGTATCTCATTCCTCTCACCTCTGTGTATCTCATTCCTCTCTCTCATTTCTCTCACCTCTGTGTATCTCATTCCTCTCTCTCATTCCTCTCAACTCCATGTATCTCATTCCTCTCTCTCATTCCTCACCTCTGTGTATCTCATTCCTCTCTCTCATTCCTCTCACCTCTGTGTATCTCATTCCTCTCTCTCATTTCTCTCCTCTCCGTGTATCTCATTCCTCTCTCTCATTCCTCTCACCTCTGTGTATCTCATTCCTCTCTCTCATTCCTCACCTCTGTGTATCTCATTCCTCTCTCTCATTTCTCTCCTCTTCGTGTATCTCATTCCTCTCACCTCTGTGTATCTCATTCCTCTCTCTCATTCCTCTCACCTCTGTGTATCTCATTCCTCTCTCTCATTCCTCACCTCTGTGTATCTCATTCCTCTGTCTCATTTCTCTCCCCTCCATGTATCTCATTCCTCTCTCTCATTCCTCACCTCTGTGTATCTCATTCCTCTCTCTCATTCCTCTCATCTCTGTGTATCTCATTCCTCTCTCTCATTCCTCTCACCTCTGTGTATCTCATTCCTCTCTCTCATTCCTCTCACCTCCGTGTATCTCATTCCTCTCTCTCATTCCTCTCACCTCCGTGTATCTCATTCCTCTCTCTCATTCCTCTCCTCTCCGTGTATCTCATTCCTCTCACTCATTCCTCTCCCCTCCGTGTATCTCATTCCTCTCTCTCATTCCTCTCCCTCATTCCTCTCCCCTCCGTGTATCTCATTCCTCTCTCTCATTCCTCTCCCCTCCATGTATCTCATTCCTCTCTCTCATTCCTCTCCCCTCCGTGTATCTCATTCCTCTCTCTCATTCCTCTCCCCTCCGTGTATCTCATTCCTCTCTCTCATTCCTCTCCCTCATTCCTCTCCCCTCCGTGTATCTCATTCCTCTCCCTCATTCCTCTCCCCTCCGTGTATCTCATTCCTCTCTCTCATTCCTCTCCCCTCCGTGTATCTCATTCCTCTCTCTCATTCCTCTCCCCTCCATGTATCTCATTCCTCTCTCTCATTCCTCTCCCCTCCTTGTATCTCATTCCTCTCTCTCATTCCTCTCCCCTCCTTGTATCTCATTCCTCTCTCTCATTCCTCTCCCCTCCGTATATCTCATTCCTCTCTCTCATTCCTCTCCCCTCCATGTATCTCATTCCTCTCTCTCATTCCTCTCCCCTCCGTGTATCTCATTCCTCTCTCTCATTCCTCTCCCCTCCGTGTATCTCATTCCTCTCTCTCATTCCTCTCCCCTCCGTGTATCTCATTCCTCTCTCTCATTCCTCTCCCCTCCGTGTATCTCATTCCTCTCTCTCATTCCTCTCCCCTCCGTGTATCTCATTCCTCTCTCTCATTCCTCTCCCCTCCGTGTATCTCATTCCTCTCTCTCATTCCTCTCCCCTCCGTGTATCTCATTCCTCTCTCTCATTCCTCTCCCCTCCGTGTATCTCATTCCTCTCTCTCATTCCTCTCCCCTCCGTGTATCTCATTCCTCTCTCTCATTCCTCTCCCCTCCGTGTATCTCATTCCTCTCTCTCATTCCTCTCCCCTCCGTGTATCTCATTCCTCTCTCTCATTCCTCTCCCCTCCGTGTATCTCATTCCTCTCTCTCATTCCTCTCCCCTCCGTGTATCTCATTCCTCTCTCTCATTCCTCTCCCCTCCGTGTATCTCATTCCTCTCTCTCATTCCTCTCCCCTCCGTGTATCTCATTCCTCTCTCTCATTCCTCTCCCCTCCTTGTATCTCATTCCTCTCTCTCATTCCTCTCCCCTCCATGTATCTCATTCCTCTCTCTCATTCCTCTCACGTCTGTGTATCTCATTCCTCACCTCTCCGTGTATCTCATTCCTCTCTCTCATTCCTCTCACGTCTGTGTATCTCATTCCTCACCTCTCCGTGTATCTCATTCCTCTCTCTCATTCCTCTCACCTCTGTGTATCTCATTCCTCTCCCCTCCGTGTATCTCATTCCTCTCCCCTCTGTGTATCTTATTCCTCTCTCTCATTCCTCTCCCCTCCATGTATCTCATTCCTCTCTCTCATTATGCTCATTTCCGTGTATCTTATTACTCTCTCTCATTTCTCTCCTCTCCGTGTATCTCATTCCTCTCATCTCCGTGTATCTCATTCCTCTCTCATTTCTCTCCTCTCCGTGTATCTCATTCCTCTCACCTCCGATATCTCATTCCTCTCTCTCTCATTCCTCTCCGTGTATCTCATTCCACTCTCTCTCTCATTCCTCTCCGTGTATCTCATTCCTCTCTCTCATTTCTCTCCTCTCCGTGTATCTCATTCCTCTCACCTCCGTGTCTCTCATCCCTCTCTCTCTCATTTCTCTCCTCTACGTGTATCTCATTCCTCTCCCCTCCACGTATCTCAGGCTAATCATGGAGATAAAATAGACTCAGGGCTATGATGGTAACCATGACATTCCAGTGTAATCTGATAATTTACCATGGTATATTTTGAAAGGGGCATGTGATTGTAATGTTTCCCTCACACGACACTGTATGTAACACAAGTTACATTATTTTGGCTCTTTCTAAACAATCCTCATTGACTCAAGTGCCATCAGTGTGATAATCTGCAGAATTATGGTGTTTAATTAGACTATTTGATCAAATTAATTTAAAGGCTTCCTGTCTCTGGGAGATCTGTGGATTAGGATTTATTGCACCTAAAACTCGTTAACTCTCATCATTAGGAGGCAGAGCTGTTTCTGCTAATTTACACTGGGATTTGTTCACAGGCTGCCCTATCAGTATACTTCCAACAGGGGTAAAATACATCCAACATACAACAGAAAGACCTAAAATATCGTTTAACTGCACAAAGGAAACCGGCGTTATTTGTCCGGAGACGCCAGATTTTGCTGCTCCCAGACATCATGGTAACTACAGTCTATGTATTGTGAGAAAGCAATCAGGCTTAAGATAAACACAGGGGTAAGATAAGTCCTCTACCAAGGTGTGGATGTAGCACAGCGCTGAGGGATATGTAATAAAGGCTCAGACCACTGGAGCACACTGCGCTGCGTCTGTCTCCACGTGATCTTGGTGCTGATTGTAAGAGAAAATAAATAGGCCGAGCACAGTGTCAAGGGCATACAGCTGTCGCTGACATCAGGAGACGACATACCATCCTTATGTGTGTGTAAGGAAGCGTACACGCATGACACATTATAACATACGTCCAGAGCCCACTCATGAAATGAGTTGTATGTGGAACTTACATACAACAACGCAATTTAAATCACTCCTTTAGAGAACTGTGCTTAGATCGGCGTCATGTGGCGTTAGGGGGAATTCCGATAACGGGGCTTATTTATGGGCTGAGAACATACACATGTAAGAAAGTGTAATCTCATGGGATGTTCCGTCGGACGCAGCTCCAGGATTTGGCGTAGAAGTGTGTAGTATACTCATGTCACGCAACACTGTGCAGCGTACCGCTGAAGCAGTAAAGTCACATGACCTATTTGTACACAATATAATAATATAATGAATGAGAGAATACTATCTCCGCTGATTAATAAATGTCACGTGCTCAATAAACAATGAAATCCCCACACAAATTAAATTAAATACAAACATATCCACATTTCCACTTTAAAAACCAAATGGGAAATCATCTTATCTGCCACGGAGCAAATAGGAATGTCAATTTAGTTATGTGACTAGACAGACGCCAGTTCATACAATATATCCGCACACTATGCACTGGCGGTGGGAGGTCAGCCACACGGACACATACATGTGCAATACGGCGAATCTTACACATTAAAATCCCTGACATACGTCCAACTGTAACTGAACCCCAGGGGTGCACATCTGCAGCTGGACAAACCATGGGATGTAAATAGATTATTGCACGCAATACCGGACAAATTCTGGGTAGCTTTAAATTTCACACTACTACTTTCATTATACTACAGCATCCAAATCCTGTGCAAATCCCTTATGTGTTATACGGTATTACTAGGAGTTCTGTGAGCCACAACAATTATCACTCACATATGCAAAGTACCACCGCCACAGCCACTGCAGCCGATACAAGTCCAAACATATCAGTACTGCATTGGTGTCATCTGGTATCGCTGTTCTTTATATAAACACTAAATAAATAAGTAGATACACAGTACCACCGCGTATCTATCATCGTCAGTATCCTGCCTTCTATTTATTCACCTACACACACAGTACCACCGCCACTAACTCCAGTATCTTTATTCACCTACACACACAGTACCACCGCCACTAACTCCAGTATCTTTATTCACCTACACACACAGTACCACCACTAACCCCCAGTACATTTATTCACCTACACACACAGTACCACTGCCACTAACTCCAGTATCTTTAATCACCTACACACACAGTACCACCGCCACTAACTCCAGTATATTTAATCACCTACACACACAGTACCACCGCCACTAACTCCAGTATATTTATTCACCTACACACACAGTACCACCGCCACTAACTCCAGTATATTTAATCACCTACACACACAGTACCACCGCCACTAACTCCAGTATATTTAATCACCTACACACACAGTACCACCGCCACTAACCCCCAGTACATTTATTCACCTACACACATAGTACCACCGCCACTAACTCCAGTATCTTTATTCACCTACACACACAGTACCACCACCACTAACTCCAGTACATTTATTCACCTACACACACAGTACCACCACCACTAACTCCAGTATATTTATTCACCTACACACACAGTACCACCACTAACCCCCAGTACATTTATTCACCTACACACACAGTACCACCGCCACTAACTCCAGTATCTTTAATCACCTACACACACAGTACCACCGCCACTAACTCCAGTATCTTTAATCACCTACACACACAGTACCACCGCCACTAACTCCAGTATCTTTATTCACCTACACACACAGTACCACCACCACTAACTCCAGTATCTTTAATCACCTACACACACAGTACCACCGCCTCTAACCTCCAGTATATTTATTCACCTACACACACAGTACCACCGCCACTAACTCCAGTATATTTATTCACCTACACACACAGTACCACCGCCACTAACTCCAGTATCTTTAATCACCTACACACACAGTACCACCGCCACTAACTCCAGTATCTTTATTCACCTACACACACAGTACCACCACCACTAACTCCAGTATCTTTAATCACCTACACACACAGTACCACCGCCTCTAACCTCCAGTATATTTATTCACCTACACACACAGTACCACCGCCACTAACTCCAGTATATTTATTCACCTACACACACAGTACCACCGCCACTAACTCCAGTATCTTTATTCACCTACACACACAGTACCACTGCCTCTAACCTCCAGTATATTTATTCACCTACACACACAGTACCACCACTAACTCCAGTATCTTTAATCACCTACACACACAGTACCACCACCTCTAACCTCCAGTATATTTATTCACCTACACACACAGTACCACCACTAACCCCCAGTACATTTATTCACCTACACACACAGTACCACTGCGCGGCTCTGTGACCCATATCCTTAATTTCTCTCCCTTTTACGACATAACTCATACACGGGAACAGACGGACCTGCTGCCATTAGTGGATCTCATTCCTCCCACCTTTCGGTGTCAGAACTGGGCGACTGGAGACCCACAGACAGCTGTGAGGTGAGGAGGGTACAGCCGTATGTGTACCCCCTGGTAGGGGCTCTGTAAGGACACCACATATAAATCACACAGCCAGCGGTCTGCGCTGCCAGCCAGACACACTAAGCCAATGGTTGGCACAATTATTTGTCTACCATCTGGAATGTCATTGTCATCTGTTAGGTGGCACATTGTGCCCCCCCCCCCCTCTGTCACCATGTCAGTGGTACAATGGTATCAGTTGTATTATTATACAGCTATAAAACTTTGGGGACCAACTCTGTCCCTATATCTGCTGAGTGGGATGTAAGCAGTGATATGAGGGTCCCCCTGCCCCGCTCTCTGGGTCTCCCACCAACCTGGCGAAGGTCACACATCGCACCGAGGGGCCCTGAACTTACACAAAGGTGACTGACTGCTCTATATAGGACCAGGGAGCGGGATCTCCTCACACAGAGACATTAACCATCACTGGTCCCTCTGCACCATAATATAATATTATAGAGGCTCCATGACCTGAGCTACACAAAGCCCCCACATCATGCAGATGGATAGAGTTATGTACTTACCGTATGCAGCTGCGGAGAGGAGAAGAAAATCCTGCACAATCCTCCGAATCCCAAACCTACAATCCCAGGGAGACACTGAGCCAATAGCAGCAAAGGA
Source organism: Mixophyes fleayi (assembly GCF_038048845.1). Classification (NCBI taxonomy): domain Eukaryota; kingdom Metazoa; phylum Chordata; class Amphibia; order Anura; family Limnodynastidae; genus Mixophyes; species Mixophyes fleayi. The sequence goes on from NC_134412.1 coordinate 1,925,161, forward strand.
GACAGCCTCCCCTACAGCTGCACCTTGCAGAGAGAGAGGGGGAGAGAGAGAGGGAACGAGGGAGAGAGAGGGAGATGGGGAGAGATAGAGGGAGAGAGAGAGAGATGGGGAGAGAGAGGGAGCAAGAGAGACAGAGAGAGAGATGGGGAGAGATAGAGGGAGCGAGAGAGAGAGAGAGAGATGGGGAGAGAGAGAGAGACTGAGGGAAAGAGGGGGAGAGAGAGAGAGAGAGGAGCTGCCTCCCATCCCCCTCTATTCCATTCTCTCCACTCCTGCTTCATTCTGGGATTTCCAATCATTTTAGGCTGTGAGAAGTGATAAACTGCACATATCTTCCCCGGTGACTTTCATACAGTCTGAGCCTCCTATCTACAGGCTCCTGGGTGCTACAGGGTTAATGAGACACGCAGGTCTGAGAGAGACATTAATCCCAGAGGCACAATGCAAGGGAAACCTCAATCACCTGGAGACTCCAGAGCAATAGGACATGATCTGGGGTTAGCAGGAGGGGGAATGGCAGCCAACATATCTCAGGAAGTAGTGGATACAAGGAGCAGCCACCCAGCTGATGTTTTATACAGAGAATCAATGAATGCAACATAGTATCCAGCAGACATTATAATCTTATATGTGTAAATCCCCACACATTCCACAGCGCGTATAACACAGGAACAGAGCTTCAGCCAAACAGAATGAGGACACAAGAGCTTACAATTTAATGGGAAACAGAGGAGCTGATACAAGTGGCACAAAAGTGTGTTTTCAACAAATGACGTTTCCTAAAGCACAGCGTCTATGTACCTCCTAATATGTAATCTACACAGTGCATGCTCCATTTATATGTAACAATAATACACTTATAGTGATGCACAGAGGACAATTATAAGGACTTAAGTTTATAAATAAATAAATAAATAGCTCCCAAAATTAGGGTTAGTTAAACTAAATCAGGGATAGGCACTGTGTGACTCTCTGGGTGGAGTGGAACTACAAGTCTCAGCTTCTAGGTGGCAGTATGGGTAGGCTGGGATTTGTAGTTCCACAACAGCTCTCAAACAGTTGGAGGAGTTGAAGTGTGTGTTACTATACTGCTCACGGGGTAACTCCCAGCACTGCCCCCCAGAAAGAGGGAACGTGGATGAGCGTCGTTTACTGTGGTCAGTGCCGACACGTCTCTGATGAGTGCGAGCTGGGAGAGCACAATGTTGTTATAATGTTGTAGGATGTAACCAGGGGCTCCCACAGGGGGCCATCTGCCCCCCGGGCCAGTCCCATAGTGGGCTACCTAGTGCTGGGCCACCTGCCGAGTCTCGCCCCCCCCAGCCGGCCCCTGCTCTATATACACTGGGCATCTCCCGCCAGTTCCTCCGGATGTGTCTGGATGTAGCAGTACCAGCCCGCCCCCAGTCCCCCATAACTGGGTATTTTGTTGGACTGTCTCCCTGGCCAGGGGGGGGGGATTTCGTATTGTCATGGTAACCAGATGAAAGCTGCACTATCCGGAGCTCCATGGGGGGCCGGGGGCTGAGTTATTCCTGTATTGTTGTGTAAAGCAGGAGATTCCCCCCAGCAGGTCCCTGGTGGGTTTGTTCTCGGCCTAATTACACAGCGGCCCCTGCACTGAGGGTCGGAGTCACCCCGGTTACTGGTGGTTACACCCCGATACACAGAACATAGAGGTCATATGACTCCTGTTCACACACAATTGGTACGTCTGTCCTCGTCATGTGTTCTTCCTGGTGCCCCTAATATCCTCTACACCCCTGATACCCCATATATTGGGGTATCGCATCCCCCCACAGGAGCAAATGCACTACTTACATGTAATTCTGGACACATATGATACGTGCGGTGCAGATAGATCACACACGTGTAGTAAACATGAAGTGACTGCAGTGGAGCTGGTGCGTTAATGTGTCTGGTTCTACGGATCTAACAGCTGTCCTATAATAGATGATTGTACTCTATATTATCAGACACGTAAAGAGAGCAGCAGTAGAGAAGTCACTGGTAACAGAGCTTACAATCTAAAAGGAAAGTTGCCTCGGTACGGTTAGGCAATGTGTGGCATGTAACATTGGTTATATATTATATATTGTATAATCACGCCGCCATGGGTGTACATGTCTAGGCCGGCTAGTGTCCCTATCACCGCTAACAGTCAGCTGTGCTTAGGGTACTCAGTTGCCCCCAGGACTAATGCACAAGGTATTTATCAACAAGTGACTGAAGGTGCCAGACCTAGGAAACCACAGGGATAAAACAGAACACACGTCAAGATCAGCAACAGCCAATCAGTATCCATCAGAAGAGACCAAATCCAGGGTGAGGAAGGACTAGGAGCTAGGCTGAGTGCACACTACAGAATTTTCCGACCAATGTGTCACCTGCAACGATTTTACCAATGACTGAAAAATAAAGCCCCGATCATTATGCCGACTCCTGTGTACATACTACACACACAGGCCCGGCGCTCCCATTAGGCAAGGTTAGGCACTTGCATAGGGCGCTGGGCTCTGGAGGGCGCCTAGAGGGCGCCACAGTATTCTAAAATACTTTAAAACTGTGCGGCGACCGCTGACCATACCTGTCATGGCCGCCGCACAGCATCAGATGGACGGGGAGGGGGGAAGAGGCTATTGCTCACCACCGCCGCCTCTGTGCTCCGTCTCCTCCCCTCCACTTACTAGTGTCAGTGAGTGGAGGGGAGGAGAAGGAGCAGAGAGGCGGCGGTGGTGAGACAAGGTAAGGAGATGAGGGAGGAGGGTGGCGATTTTTGCGGGGGGGGGGGGGGGTTAAAATGCCTAGGGCACCGTGGACCCTAGCACCGGCCCTGTACACACGTTACATGGTTTACCGTCAGATGTGCGCTCTCCATCTGCCATAACCACGTGGCTCTGCGCACTCTATAGAGATCTATGGACACTGCCGGTCCTCAGTGTAGACACTGCAGGATTGAAACGAGAGTTATAGTTCTGCCAACAATCATATGAAACGACAACCGGTACTCGGGATGACTGTCATTCATCGTTTAACTGGGGCAGCACATTGGCTCAGTGGTTGGCACTTCTGCCTCACAGCACTGGGGTCATGAGTTCAATTCCCGACCATGGCCTTATCTGTGTGGAGTTTGTATGTTCTCCCCGTGTTTGCGTGGGTTTCCTCCGGGTGCACCGGTTTCTTCCACACTCCAAAAACATACTGGTAGGCTAATTGGTTGCTATCAAAATTGACCCTAGTCTGTGTCTATCTCTCTCTCTGTCTGTGTGTCTGTCTGTGTATGTTTGGGAATTTAAAATGCTGGTTTATCCTGTAATTGGCCCAACAGTCGGATGAAAAACTTGTAGTGTAAAGGTAACAGGCGGTATGAGGGTCCGGAATAGTTACTAGCCGTTCTTATGTCAGGATAAAATAGGGATTTATATACTAACAGTTCTTATATCAGGATAATATAGGGTTACTTCCCGTTTAAATGTTACCTCTGTATATGAGATTTATAACGTACGACTATTTGGGAATTGAAGTGATTTCAGCTCCCCGGGAACATAATACTAACTGTGTTTACAATGTCAACATGAAACACGGAACATCCTCCATTATATTATTCATATCACCATAATAACATGAAATATTTATATGGGGATCTGCGGCTGTAACGAGGAATCTGTCACAAGTGTTTTATCAAATACTGTGAGAAAAAGGAATCATAACGCGTCTCGTGTGACTGCGCCGTGTACAGCGCAGGTGTCATCCGGCTCCTGTCAGTCACATCCATCAGACACAACATTATAACCACTGACAGTGAAGTGAATATCACTGATTATCTGGTTACAATGACATATTGCTGTGTTGGAAGCAGGAAAAATGGGTGTAAGGATCTGAGTGACTTTGACAAGGGCCAAATAGTGATGACTGGGTCAGAGCTTCTCCAAAACGGCTTGTTGGTGTTCCCGGTATACAGTGGTTAGTACCTACCAAAAGTGGTCCAAGGAAGGACAATTGGTGACTGGGTCTTGGGAGCCCAACGCTCATTGATGCGAGTGGGGAGTGAAGACTGGGGTGTCTGGTCCAGTCCCACAGAAGGGTTACTGTAGCACAAATTACTGATAAAGTTACTCCTGGCTGTGATAGAGTCATAGGCGCCCAAGGCTCATTGATGCGAGTGGGGAGTGAAGACTGGGGTGTCTGGTCCAGTCCCACAGAAGGGTTACTGTAGCACAAATTACTGATAAAGTTACTCCTGGGTATGATAGATCACACAGAGCATCGCGGCTTCCTGCGTATGGGGCTGCGTAGCCGCAGACTGGTCACAGAGCCCATGCTGACCACTGTCCACCGCTGAAAGTGCCTACAACGGGCATTTGAGAACTGGACCATGCAGCAATGGAGGAAGGTGGCCTGGTCTGATGAATCACAGTTTCTGTTACATCATGTGGACGGCCGGGTGTGTGTGCTGTTTATCTGGGGAAGAGATGGCACCAGGATGCACTATGGGAAGAAGGCAGCCGGCAGAGGCAGTGTGATGTTCTGGGCAATGTTCTGCTGGGAAACCTTGGGTCCTGGGATTCATGTGGATGTTACTATGACATGTTCCACCTTCCTTAACATTGTTACAGACCAAGTACACCCCTTCATGGCAGCGGTATTCCCTGATGGCAGTGGCCTCGTTCAGCAGGATAATGTGCTCTGTCACACTGCACAAAGTGTTCCGTAATGGTTTGAGGAACATGACAAAGAGTTCAAGGTGTTGACTTGGCCTCCAAATTACTCAGATCTCAATAGAATCGAGCATCTGTAGGATGTGCTGGAAGAACATGTCCCAGCCACGGAGACCCCACCTCACAACTTACAGGACTTAAAGGATCTGCTGCTAACGTCTTGGTGCCAGATACCACAGGACACCTCCAGAGGTCTTGTGAAGTCCATGCCTCTGTGGGTCAGAGCTGTTTTGGCGGCACAAGGGTGGACTGTACAATATTAGGCAGGTGGTGTTAATGTTGTGGCTGATCGGTGTACATTCAAATAGTGTTTATGAATATTTCACTGGATGCCACCCTTCGATTAATCAAGAAACATTACACACAAGGGCCACAGCAGTGACAGAGTGGGCAGCACGGTGGGTCAGTGGTTAGCACTTCTGTCTCACAGCACTGGGGTCATGAGTTTGATTCCAGACCATAGTCTTATCTGTGAGGAGTTTGTATGTTCTTCCTGTGTTTGCGTGGGTTACCTCCGGGTGCTCCGGTTTCCTCCCACACTCCAAAAACATACTGGTAGGTTAATTGCCTGCTAAGAAATAAACCCCAGTCTGTGTGTGTGTGTGTGTTTTAGGGAGTTTAGATTGTAAGCCCCAATGGGGCAGAGACTGATGTGAGCGAGTTCTCTGTACAGCGCTGCGGAATTAGTGGCGCCATATAAAGAAATGATGATGATGATATATCTGATACATGACCCCCCGTCCCGTAGACACTGACAATATCCACACCACAGTGCGCAGTTTGCAGGTCTGTAGCAAGATGGTTCTCTGATTCCAGAACCTTCCAGAGAAATAGTTCTTATTCCCATTGTCCTGTAGGTCCATGTGTCCGAGAGACGAGCAAACACAGGATTCTCCCATCCAATCAATCTTATAGATGTTCCCTATCCGCCATCTAGTGGTGACTGTGTGATCCTGCAGTATCTTCAAAGTGGGACTGAAAGCGTCAGTAACACAAACACAAGTAGTAATACAAGAAGTGTGTCATAAATAAAGTCCTATTATAAAGGGCAGTTCCAGGGCAAAGATGGCGACAGTAGAAGGTGAATGAATGTTCACTGTTCAAAAAATAATGTAAAAATGATTGGCAAACGTGGTCTGCTAATGGCTAGTTAGTTAACCTAGTTTCTGGAGTGTGGGAGGAAACCGGAGCACCTGGAGGAAACCCACGCAAACACAGGGAGAACATACAAACTCCTCACAGATGGGGCCATGGTTGGGAATTGAACTTATGACCCCAGTGCTGTGAGACAGAAGTGCTAACCACTGAGTCACCGTGCTGCCCAACCTGTGGAAGACCGCACTCAAATATAATCTAGCAAAACAACACCCCACTGCCCAATCTATAACCACCTGGGACTTCCAATGTAACAGAACCAGCTAGTATGGTAGTGTCCGGTATGGAACCAATATACACCCTATAGAACCATATAACTGTACATCAAGGAGGGGCAGGGGCCAGTCCCTAGTGGGCTACCTTGGGCTAGGTCATTGGGCCGCCTGCATTTTTTCCCTTTAAAATAGGCTAAACCACACACACTTGTATTTCACTCCAGGATTATTTCCAGAGCCAGTCCCAGGCCTTTAAGATTTGTTCCTGTGTTCCCCACACTGTCCAACTTCTTCTGCTTACATGATGTAATTATCACTATCTGGTCCTATGCTACAGGCTGTACACATGAATATTTATTGAAGAGGGATCATTAAAATTCAAAAACTGTTCAGAATCATGGCAGGGATTGTATGTAAGAGGCGAACACATCGCTCTTTCGGTAGAAGCAAAAAAAACAACGTTTTATGTGATCAGTAAAAATGTTTCATTTTAGTAAACATAAAATAAAAAGATGCGTTTTGTCTGGATGGCGTTAAAGACCAATAACTGCTGTAATATAAGGAGAGAGCGTCCGGTTTGTACAGAGAACGATACTGCGACTAATGGAGACTCACAGTGTTGGACCTGTATACATGTTATACACCCTACAGAATACCGGGGTGCATGTGGTTATTTCTAATGGTTCCTCTTTGTGTAGTAGACGTGTACCTGGGGGAAAAAGGATTAGGCCGCGATTTGCCTTATTCAGCGACTATCTTGGGTTGGTTTGAACCCGCCGACGTATGAAAGTGCGAGTTGATATTGGATTTCGGAACCTGAAGATCGCAGGTTAATACATGTAAAGTCACCGACAATCTCCAGCAAAAGTCACTCTTTGACCCCCTTTCCCAGGTGAGACTGAATACAGCACAATGACTCAGTGCCGGAGCGATCAGGATGGTCCCGGGGGATGTGGTCGCTCAGCAATAATGATTTCTACATAAAGATGATCCACGTGTAATAAACGTGTATTGATCACACAGATGATGGGCACAAGCTGGTTATAGCAGACATTAGGTATGAGGAGACGCTGCCAGGGATGTCCCCAGCATGGAGAGCTGCACAGTAACACTTCTGCTGCTCTATACACCGGATGTAATTCTCAGTATCTGTTCTTACACTTTGTACATAGACAGCTGCACAGTAACACTTCTCCTGCTCTTTACACTGGATGTAATTCTCAGTATCTGTTCTTACACTTTGTACATAGACAGTTGCACAGTAACACTTCTCCTGCTCTTTACACTGGATGTAATTCTCAGTATCTGTTCTTACACTTTGTACATAGACAGCTGCACAGTAACACTTCTCCTGCTCTTTACACTGGATGTAATTCTCAGTATCTGTTCTTACACTTTGTACATAGACAGTTGCACAGTAACACTTCTCCTGCTCTTTACACTGGATGTAATTCTCAGTATCTGTTCTTACACTTTGTACATAGACAGTTGCACAGTAACACTTCTCCTGCTCTATACACCGGATGTAATTCTCAGTATCTGTTCTTACACTTTGTACATAGACAGCTGCACAGTAACACTTCTCCTGCTCTTTACACTGGATGTAATTCTCAGTATCTGTTCTTACACTTTGTACATAGACAGTTGCACAGTAACACTTCTCCTGTTCTATACACTGGATGTAATTCTCAGTATCTGTACCACACATTACCTCTGCTATGTAATGTGAGAACATTTACATATGAAATAGATTATTACGGTGCGCAGCAGACCGGCGGGGTTGGGGTCAGCGGGCTCCCCGGAGGGGTTATTATTGGCTGTGTCACATGTTCCGTTAGACATATAATAAAACCAGGATGTCAGCGACATTCTGGGGTCCTGGGATAAAAATAAGTCTTTCATGAGCTCGCCCCTAAACAAAGCGTCTCTGTGTCACATCCACGCTGTCGTCAGATATTCCAGGCTCTGAAGTCAGGACAGAGACTTATTCTATAAATACCCCGGCCTGAGTCATGGCTGCGATATTCCGCTATATCTGCTGTGCACGTTTATCAGATCCCCTCCGGTTATTACGATTTACCGACGTCTAAGTGACAGGTGACAAGTAAAATACTTATTATCAGTACAACAACGACACCACCCCAGTATCTGATATCCAATATATTCTACATGACTATCTCTCATCCCACGTGGTAGGATTATATGTCCTGTTCATCTATAGAATCTGTACTAAAGAATCTCCTATTGTCAGGGCAGCAGAGGTATTCTCACCTGCCCCGGGGCAGTTAGGATTCATTTACTACTTCGTCAGGCGGCAACAGTGGAACCGAAAACCCAGATCTGTGGGTGAAAATTGTTAAAAAAATAAAATATATATAAACAATATGTTAAAACCTGATTTCATAAAAAGACTTGAGATGGCGATAACAGCATCGGTATTACGGTGGCAACAGTATAACTGTGACACCTGTTACATGTCTTACCGTCATACCGCCGGTGCTAACCGTCATACCGCCGGTGCTAACCGTCATACCGCCGGTGCTAACCCTTTCATGTATTGGGTGATATGGAAAATAAAGCTTTACACCCATTGAGGGCCTATATCTTGTATCTAACATATATATAACGTATATATAGAAATATAACTATAACTATATATTAGCAGTCACCCTTTCGCGTACACAACGTACCGCCAATGCGGATTTCGCCCTGTGTTAAATCAGCTTATATGTCACAGTCGTCGGTGCGCCGGTAACGGGCCAGTCCTGGCTGATTAGGAGCGTCTGGTAATTAGCGACATCTGTAGCGCAGAGTAACTCCGGCAGGGCGGACTGGTCGGTGGCTTCAGGAGGCCGCTGAATGTACTTTTCGAGCTTTTAAAAAAAATAAGTTACATTATATGTAACCCCCCCAAGTGGCAGCAGAAAGTGGGGGCAGCGTGGCCCCTCCTCCGGGACCACCTTCCGTAATGTGGCCACAGATCTAATGATCCCTCCTCCTACCTCTGTAGCTGCAGGCTTCATACAGCAGAGGTCACATGAGACGTGTCACATGACAGGGGCCCTCCAATGTGTGCAGAGGGAGGAGCCTTCCACAGCAGGAGGAGCCAGGTAAGTGTAATGGGGGGGTGGGGCTAACGGAAGATAAGGTGACGGGACCTATAATTTAATACTGTTGTAAGTTGTTTGGGGCTATCAATCGAATGTGGGGCTATTAAATGTGAATATTATTTAATGCCGGGATGGGCTGTGGGAAATGGTTATATTACGTAAATGCTATTAATCTATTGCTGGGGCTGTTTGAAGGGAGGTAGATCTATTTATTAAATAGGAAAACTATTAATTTAATGTCACGGCTGGTTGGAGGGAAATAGATCTATTTATCAAATGTATTACTTTAATGTTGGGGCTGGAGAGAGGCCTAGTTATAAAACATGGGTGCTATTGATTTTACACCGGGGCAGGTTGGAGTTTTCTAAATTTCATGTATCCTTTTATTTTTTCAAATAGGGCCCCAACATTCCAGGATCCAGACAACCAGCATCTGATCTAAAGTCACCAGCAACCACAGGTGATGACAGTGACAAGAACAGGTAGAAGAGAGCAGGACAGTCTGCCAACTGTCCTGAATCTGGTGGGACAGTACCGAATTTGGGTGACTGTCTCACTTAGTCAGGATTTGGTCCGACAACAAGGACAGCTGGGAGGTATGTCCCACTTCACAACGTACTACTCATGAAGGCAGAGCTGTGTGCACCTAACAGTTTTACCTGTGTATTTGCTTAAAATGTATCTAAAATGATAACCTCCCTGTCCTAAGTGTCCCGGGCCCCACAGAGCCTTATTCCAGCTCTGATGATACTTTAGTGGTTCTTGCATTGATTCCATTCCTTTGATTCCATGCCTTCTACCTTGCACTGGTCTCATCTTCAGATCACTTTGTTGAACATATGGCCCCATTGCACTGACAATATTAATAATCCTGCCTCCTTTGCACTTACTATATCACCAGCAAACCCTTGAATAGCTCTTCCTGTCACTTATGCCATTGTCTGCAAACCCTTCCTGCACTGCAATTAATTCAAACCACCCCCAATCACTGGGCACATTTAAGGCCCATACACAATGGTTACAAAAGAAGTGTTTTCCTGCCTATTCTATTTGATCTTTGTAGTGATCGCATCTGGACGGCCATTTATAATAAGGATTATTTTTAATGCATTTTTTAAACACACAGTACACATTTATATACTGGAAGAGAGAAACTTGACTGGTAGTTTGCATCTCAGGATGTCAGGAGAAGAAACACAAGACTGGCAGCCGTTTCCCTGCATTGCTTTAGAGATAACCCACTGTGTTAAGTCTTCACATCTAGGGTTTCCTAAATGTTACTATAACTAAATTCCAGTACTTCTAAATCCCGCCTACTTTTGTGTTGGCCCCACCTACAGTTGTTTTGATCCTGCCCACATGAGGCCACTTCAGGGGTTTTTAAGTTCCCAATCCACCCCTGAACTCTGGTAACAGCACCATGACCCTACAGATAGAGGAGGCAATGACATTACGCGGGTTCTTCTATAGAATAAGAGATACCCTGATCCAGAAGATAATCTGCCTGTAACGTGGAATAAACCTCGTTCTATTCTCCTTGTTCCCGTGGGGACCGGAGGCCGCTATCTCTGTAAGATTATAGAGCTCTTTACACACTGAGCAGGTGCAGAGGTGTCACGTATGTGATTTTACTCATTTAACAATCAGACTTCCCGGTGTTTAGAGACGGGAGAGATTCCAGGTACTGAACGGTGTTCGGGCGCAAATTTAAGACCGGTAGCCAGGGGCAGGCTGGGGGGCCGGACCCTTAGTGGTCTTCCTAAATTACTGGATGCGATGCGGCGCCGCATGCACGTGATGTAACATAATGTGCACACCCGGTGGTGTAGCAGCAGGAAGGAAACTGCCGACCGCTAGTCCTCAACCGTAACCAAATTAACTTAAAATTTGAATTTCCCTGCGCCCCATTACAGCTTTGCACCCTGGGTGGTTGTCACTCTGGTATAGCGCTGCCTCCCGGGAGGTAAGCGAGTGCCACCCGCCTGTGTCCAGGGTCTCTTGTTGGCATTATACTTAGTGACAAAGTAGTGGACATACGGTGAAAGATTTCCCAGCATAATTGGTGCCCAGGCAGGTCTGTGGCCTCCTCACTACACGTGGACAGGTCTGTGGCCTCCTCGCTCCTCAATACACATGGACAGGTCTGTGGCCTCCTCGCTCTTGGCTACACGTTGACATGTCTGTGGCCTCCTTGATACACGTGGACAGGTCTGTGGCCTCCTCATGGACAGGTCCGTGGCCTCCTCGATACACATGGACAGGTCTGTGGCCTCCGCGCTCCTCGTGGACAAGTCTGTGGCCTCCTCACTACACATAGATGGGGAGAGGGCGCACACTTTTGTCATTGGAGTTAAGGAATGTCCAGGCTCTCCCTTGTAGAGAGATAAGGAGGTCTGCTTGATATAGGAGGCTGTATAAAAGGGGGACACGGAGAAAAACAGGGACATTTGTGTACTCTGATAAGTAGGGGGATCCTCTATATCAGTTTTATTGGGTTTTTATTTAATCACCCGGAGTGTAATTAGAAATTGTGATTAAACCAATGAAAATGACATAGAAGAAAATTTTAAACCCCTACCCCCCCTCATACCCTTACTGGGTATTACTGACATGTTCAATATGTCCTCACATAAACACACAGCAACAACTCCCCCAGTCCATCTATGTCCAGGAAAACTAATAATCCCCGGTCACCCGTCATATTAACCGGAGCTTATGTAAATCCTGTATGTTCCCTCTGTACTGTATAAATTGATATACGAGCCATACTGCGTGTTACACGGAAAGATTACATGTGTCAGACACTAAGCGTTATCTACAGCTCGCTGAGGGAATAACTGTGTCTAATAGACCATTATAAACTACAAGGACAAATTATATGGTGACATTGCTGTGCGGAACTTGAAGAAAACATTTTAGTTACTGTTAATTAGGAAATTGAATTCATAAAGAAGCGGAATAATTATTTGTAATATTCTCCAAGCAGTGAAATCATTTATATCAATTCTATTCTTTGTTTTTAAATGTATTAGTCAGAGGTCAGAAATCTGTATAATGTCCTGTGAGATAACTCTGCGGATCAGAAAAAGAAATTAGCGGTATGTTTTTAAAGACAAAGGGGCTGACGCGGGGTGAGAACTACACCTACTAGTTTGGGTGAAATCGCTCTGCGCATTCCCAGCCCACAGTGTTACGACAGAAACCCACGTACCTTCGCGATGCTCACAGCTTAAATCGGATGCTGCCCGTTCTCTGGTGTACTCTGGGCACAGTGCAGTTTTATGCAAAATATGGCACATATCGGCATTATCCTTAATGAATCAGGACCATTGGGGTTTACTGTGTTGTTGTTTAAGCAAACGATAAATGTTTTCATGTAGCAGAGACTGGGAGCTGTTCCTCCTGTGTTGGAGGTATTAATGTGGCAAACAAAAGAAATGTTTCTAAACATGGGCATAAGAGTGACGTGTGCCTGGTGCGGTCCTACAGGTATCTTGCGGCAGCTGCAGCATTTTTATTGCGCCATTGCAACCAACACTGCGTCAGCCCCAGTGTGACGCTGCGTCATTGTGAATAATGGTGACAGGCGGCACGTTGTGCATTCATAGAGCGGATCCATGGTAGTGTGACAGCCACCCGCCATTATACCGCCTACACCATAAACAGAGGACAGACGCTGCGTTCCTGGAACACCCTAAAGCAGATTTACATCAGGAGATAGCATGGGGTGACGCTTAGAGGGTCGTGTAAGGGTGAAAACCTGGCTCCAATTTACACAAAAATCCAATAGACCCTTTAAATCAATTTTTTACATGAGAACATTAAACCTCTGAAATAAGCAGCTAGAAGTGAGTCCCTGACACCCTCCAGCCTCTCATTCTACACCCGGTACTGACGGACGACGCATGGAAAGGAGAAGGTTCCTTTCTGCCTCGCTGGTTATCGCTCCCGGGGTTTTTGGACCCACGACAGCCGGTGACTCCTTGTTTCTAGACATAACAGAGAACATGGTGGCCGCGTCCGACGCCTTTCTGCTCACATAATATTCCTACAGGTTGGCGGCTCCGTTCATGTAACGTGAGGTTTTAAACTTGTTTCCAGAGACCGCAGAACATTGTTTTTGCTATTAATTACTCCTCGTCTCACTGCACCAATTCCCCCAGTCTGAGCCTCTCATCCGAGCAACGCTGCTCTAAGACACAGTTATTAACTTCTTATAAACACATTTATTCCTGGTGAATAGCGACTTCCCAGTGAGATAAAGGTTAGTCAGACCAGTCCTAGCCCTTAATCAGGATATAATGCACGGGTGATGCTGATATAAGTGTGGTATAGCTGATTCCTGGTTCTATAACCTACAAAAAGCAATATATAAGAAATAGACGCTATGAATGTGATACAGATACTGTTTCATGCCATAAGGGATCCCGCACCTCTGTAAATATCCTTATCCAGAGTCTGCTGGAGCTAAGGGTCTTATTCGCTGGCTAAGGGTCTATTTATGACGTTCTGGAGTTACGGCTGTTTTTCTGTAGCCGCTTTATCACCTAAATAGGGACAGTAATTGGTGCGGAACTTCAAAACCCATCAGGCCTGATTCACTAAGACACCTAAATCCAGCATACGCAGGTCCGTGTCCAACTACTAGCGGATCTGAAGATACGTCTGGTGATGAATACGTCTAACAGACAATACACCGCAGGACACGTCCGATATATATGTGGAATAGAAAGTACCAGCAGAACGCACACAAAAATAATACAATTAATGTCACCTGTTAATAATATAATCATAAATGAAAAAACATAAAAACATTTTATATTTCTCCATGAAATACATTTGTTAGGATGTTATTAATGTCTACTGTACATAAAATACATTGTTACAGCTGCTCCTGATTGTAGACACATGTTCTAGCTGTATACACATGTTCTAGCTGTATACACATGTTCTAGCTGTATACACAGCCGTCATCACTAGTAATCAGCACTTACACCTGACCTGCTTGGTGCAGTGATACAACAGAAAATCACGTAACTAAGAGATGCCCAAAGCTTGAATCAGACGCCCTTACTGTACACTGACTACGTGCATACACTCAGTCCCCTCCCTCTCTTTTCCGCCATTGAGATCATAGGCTGTGTAAGTGGTGTCATAAATGTGCAAACATAAATTGCGTTCTTTGGCGTATGGTTCGGTTTTGCACGTGCACAGCGTGAAAAAACACCAAATACACCACATAAATTAACTTACATTTCTTAATGAATCAGGACCATCATGTCAGTGGTCAATAGACAGAACAGAGAGCATGCTGGGAAGGTTTTGTAATGTATAAACACGAGTTAGTTCACTGATCTTTTATAGTGTATAACATCATAATAACACTCTTATACTAAGAGTGGATATATTTAATGGCAGATTCTTGTTAGGTAGTTTGGAGGAGGCGATGGAAAGGTGAATACAGATAGGACGGAGCCAGTTCTGGCTCCCCAATATCAAAGACATGGAATAAACGTAATCCTCCACAATGATATTTGCTCATAATAATGACACATGATTCAGAACAAAAGATTCTGTTGTGTATAACACGACTCCACGTTCTCAGCCCCCGCAAACACAGAAACTGCCAAACACTGAGAATAGCTGTTTTATTCCTTACATCTCCCCTCCCTGGTGACAGCGTCAGCAGAGGACACTCCGCAGTGCACCTCGATTTGTGGAAATATGGGCGTATTGGTTTGTGGAGCAAAATGGCTCTGAAAGATTTGTCCAGAATGAAGACGCTCTTTCTGAAGGTTAGAGTATTAACCTGATGCTCCTTATAAGTGGGTGTAGGGGAACATTTGTTGGTGTATTACCCCTCCACAAAAGGATCTTAATTCTGCCCAGGTCAGAGATGGTGGAAATCTCTTCATAAAAAAAACAGGTCTTTTAAGTCTCCGGAACCAAGGATCCTCTCAGGGGTCTCCAGAACCCAATGCTCCTCTCAGTGGTCTCTATAACCCAAGACTCCTCTCAGGGGTCTCCAGAACCCAAGGCCCATCTCAGGGGTCTCCAGAACCCAAGGCTCCTCTCAGGGGTCTCCAGAACCCAAGGCTCCTCTCAGGGGTCTCCAGAACCCAAGACTCCTCTCAGGGGTCTCCAGAACCCAAGACTCCTCTCAGGGGTCTCCAGAACCCAAGACTCCTCAGTGGTCTCCAGAACCCAATGCTCCTCTCAGTGGTCTCTATAACCCAAGACTCCTCTCAGGGGTCTCCAGAACCCAAGGCTCCTCTCAGGGGTCTCCAGAACCCAAGACTCCTCTCAGGTTTCTCCAGTACCCAAGGTTTCTCTCAGGGGTCCCCATAACTCAAGACTCCTCTCAGTGGTCTGCAGAACCCAAGACACCTCTGAGTGGTCTCCAGAACCCAAGGCTTCTCTCAGGGGTCTCTATAACCCAAGGCTCCTCTCAGGGGTCTCCACATCCCAAGACTCCTCTCAGGGGTATCCAGAACCCAAGACTCCTCTCAGAGGTCCCAAGAGCCCAATGATCCTCTAAGGGGGCCACAAAATCCAAGGCTCAATGCAGAGAGCTAAAAGATCTAAGGCTCTAACCTGGGTATCCAGACCACATGACACTGCTTTTTCCCCAAAACTAAAGTGTCAGCGGAGGAATACCAGAGGAACCATTATGTCTGTCCCCCAGCTGTGCACACTCTCCTGAAGCTGGTTCCGATCCTGAGGCACATTCACAATCACATTTTTTTAATAAAAAGTTGTTAGGATTTGCAAAGTGTAAACTATCCCCAACACTAATCCTACAGTAATCCTCCACCCCAGGCAAAACTCCCAAAAATAATTGTGTTTTACGTGTCCAGGTGACAGCGACCTGACGTGACCTCTCCAACCATTGCTCACAAGTAGCAGATATAATCCAGGAATTACACCACACAGAGCAGAATGAAAACACAGTGGTGATGAATTAAATCATATTTTAGCTGACAGTAACATTAAATACAAATCAATGTAAAATGCTGCTGTTCTCTCTTCAGAACCAGTGACAAAAGACAGACAGGAGTCTTAATACGGCCACAGGGGCTGCAGAGCATCATGGGAGTCACTATTACATCATATGACCTTTATCATATAGCAGAGATATTACATGATCTGCTTCTTACTTTAATGATCATTTAATAAATGATGGAGATTAATCTGAGAGAGGTTATTAATCAGCGGCTGGGAGAGCAGGAATACCATCAGATGACGTACGAGAGACTACTGGACACATAGGAGGGATCTACCGGGGGTGGGGGTCCGTCCAGTAATAACAAAAGACCATAGCTCTAATAATGAAATAAGAGATTATATAACTCACCGAAGGCGTCTGTGGGAGACAACTGTCTGATCCACCCTATGAACAAGAGAAGAAAATAAGTGGAGGGGGGGCTACAAACACCTACCGGATAACAACACCTCAATGTAAATCAAGCAATCCCCAAATTATCACATACTAGGGTTGTCAGGTTAGAGTATGATATGCTGCTTATTGTAGTGTATAATATACGGGTCTTGTAGAGTATAATGTGCTGGTCAGTGTAGAGTATAATGTGCTGGTCAGTGTAGAGTATAATGTGTGGTCAGTGTAGAGTATAATGTGCTGGTCAGTGTAGAGTATAATGTGCTGGTCAGTGTAGAGTATAATGTGCGGTCAGTGTAGAGTATAATGTGTGGTCAGTGTAGAGTATAATGTGTGGTCAGTGTAGAGTATAATGTGCGGTCAGTGTAGAGTATAATGTGCGGTCAGTGTAGAGTATAATGTGCGGTCAGTGTAGAGTATAATGTGTGGTCAGTGTAGAGTATAATGTGCCGGTCAGTGTAGAGTATAATGTGTGGTCAGTGTAGAGTATAATGTGCGGTCAGTGTAGAGTATAATGTGCTGGTCAGTGTAGAGTATAATGTGTGGTCAGTGTAGAGTATAATGTGTGGTCAGTGTAGAGTATAATGTGTGGTCAGTGTAGAGTATAATGTGTGGTCAGTGTAGAGTATAATGTGTGGTCAGTGTAGAGTATAATGTGTGGTCAGTGTAGAGTATAATGTGTGGTCAGTGTAGAGTATAATGTGCGGTCAGTGTAGAGTATAATGTGCGGTCAGTGTAGAGTATAATGTGCGGTCAGTGTAGAGTATAATGTGCGGTCAGTGTAGAGTATAATGTGTGGTCAGTGTAGAGTATAATGTGTGGTCAGTGTAGAGTATAATGTGCGGTCAGTGTAGAGTATAATGTGCGGTCAGTGTAGAGTATAATGTGCGGTCAGTGTAGAGTATAATGTGCGGCCAGTGTAGAGTATAATGTGCGGCCAGTGTAGAGTATAATGTGCGGTCAGTGTAGAGTATAATGTGCGGTCAGTGTAGAGTATAATGTGCGGTCAGTGTAGAGTATAATGTGTGGTCAGTGTAGAGTATAATGTGCGGTCAGTGTAGAGTATAATGTGCGGTCAGTGTAGAGTATAATGTGCGGTCAGTGTAGAGTATAATGTGCGGTCAGTGTAGAGTATAATGTGCGGTCAGTGTAGAGTATAATGTGCGGTCAGTGTAGAGTATAATGTGCGGTCAGTGTAGAGTATAATGTGCGGTCAGTGTAGAGTATAATGTGCGGTCAGTGTAGAGTATAATGTGCGGTCAGTGTAGAGTATAATGTGCGGTCAGTGTAGAGTATAATGTGCTGGTCAGTGTAGAGTATAATGTGTGGTCAGTGTAGAGTATAATGTGCTGGTCAGTGTAGAGTATAATGTGTGGTCAGTGTAGAGTATAATGTGTGGTCAGTGTAGAGTATAATGTGTGGTCAGTGTAGAGTATAATATGCGGTCAGTGTAGAGTATAATGTGCTGGTCAGTGTAGAGTATAATGTGCTGGTTAGTGTAGAGTATAATGTGCGGTCAGTGTAGAGTATAATGTGCGGTCAGTGTAGAGTATAATGTGCGGTCAGTGTAGAGTATAATGTGTGGTCAGTGTAGAGTATAATGTGTGGTCAGTGTAGAGTATAATGTGCGGTCAGTGTAGAGTATAATGTGTGGTCAGTGTAGAATATAATGTGCGGTCAGTGTAGAGTATAATAAGCTGGTTAGTGTAGAGTATAATGTGCGGTCAGTGTAGAGTATAATGTGCGGTCAGTGTAGAGTATAATGTGCGGTCAGTGTAGAGTATAATGTGCGGTCAGTGTAGAGTATAATGTGCTGGTTAGTGTAGAGTATAATGTACCGGTCAGTGTAGAGTATAATGTGCGGTCAGTGTAGAGTATAATGTGCGGTCAGTGTAGAGTATAATGTGCGGTCAGTGTAGAGTATAATGTGCGGTCAGTGTAGAGTATAATGTGCTGGTTAGTGTAGAGTATAATGTACCGGTCAGTGTAGAGTATAATGTGCTGGTTAGTGTAGAGTATAATGTACCGGTCAGTGTAGAGTATAATGTGCTGGTCAGTGTAGAGTATAATGTACCGGTCAGTGTAGAGTATAATGTGCTGGTCAGTGTAGAGTATAATGTACCGGTCAGTGTAGAGTATAATGTGTGGTCAGTGTAGAGTATAATGTGTAGTCAGTGTAGAGTATAATGTGCTGGTCAGTGTAGAGTATAATGTGCTGGTCAGTGTAGAGTATAATGTGCTGGTCAGTGTAGAGTATAATGTGCCGGTCAGTGTAGAGTATAATGTGCTGGTCAGTGTAGAGTATAATGTACCGGTCAGTGTAGAGTATAATGTGCCGGTCAGTGTAGAGTATAATGTGCGGTCAGTGTAGAGTATAATGTACCGGTCAGTGTAGAGTATAATGTGCTGGTTAGTGTAGAGTATAATGTGCGGTCAGTGTAGAGTATAATGTGCGGTCAGTGTAGAGTATAATGTGCTGGTCAGTGTAGAGTATAATGTGCTGGTCAGTGTAGAGTATAATGTGCTGGTCAGTGTAGAGTATAATGTGCGGTCAGTGTAGAGTATAATGTGCGGTCAGTGTAGAGTATAATGTGCGGTCAGTGTAGAGTATAATGTGCGGTCAGTGTAGAGTATAATGTGCCGGTCAGTGTAGAGTATAATGTGCCGGTCAGTGTAGAGTATAATGTGCTGGTCAGTGTAGAGTATAATGTGTGGTCAGTGTAGAGTATAATGTGTGGTCAGTGTAGAGTATAATGTGCGGTCAGTGTAGAGTATAATGTGCGGTCAGTGTAGAGTATAATGTGCGGTCAGTGTAGAGTATAATGTGCGGTCAGTGTAGAGTATAATGTACCGGTCAGTGTAGAGTATAATGTGTGGTCAGTGTAGAGTATAATGTGCGGTCAGTGTAGAGTATAATGTGCGGTCAGTGTAGAGTATAATGTGCGGTCAGTGTAGAGTATAATGTGCTGGTCAGTGTAGAGTATAATGTACCGGTCAGTGTAGAGTATAATGTGCTGGTTAGTGTAGAGTATAATGTACCGGTCAGTGTAGAGTATAATATAATATAGTGTTACTTCAAGAGAAGGAGCAAAGCCTAAAAGATGATCTATTACTGTTACACTATGTAATTCCTGTGCATGGTCTTATGTTTCAATGACTTCTAACTACCCCCCCCCCCCCCCACTCCTCCACCTGATAAGATTTACATAAATGATAAAAAAAATTAACCAGCAGACAGTGAGCAGATTAGACTGAACAATCAGATATATTCTCATGCTACATTCTGTGTTTCAAACCCTGGGAGCCTCCTGGGTCGGCCGACTTAGGAAAAATATGACTGGTTTAGCAGACAAAATGATCCGGTAGCTGTATATTTACAGCACAAAGACCGCACACAAGACTTGAAAGACGCAGGTGGAGAATAATGATTTATAAATAGTGATACTATTGATACATTTATATGGCGTGTGCAGTGTTTTATATACGTCATCTCCTCCTTATATCTCTTATTAGACCTCTGTGACATCGTCTCTGCTCACTCCCTATAAATGTCAGCCAGTGTCTGCGCACAGCGCACAGTCGTTTCTGATGCCGGAGGATTTGCATAATGAGATGAGTATCCAGGCAACTAATGTACTTGGGATCTAACTTTACCTTCCATTACGATATTTGATGCAATAAACAGCCCGGTATGAATTGACTGAGATTAAATTTGCAGCAAGAATTCTCTCCGAAATGATGAGAACGCAAACTGCGCCCCCTTCCTCTTCTATCTCTCCCTATAGTGTACAGGACTGTCAGAAAGGGGTAGGAGAAATGCAGGATCTGTCCTCTGAGCAATCCTTATTTCATTACTGTCCTGCATTAACCTCTATTACAGTAGGCGCCAACTGGCGTTTCAATAACACGTAAAATACACATGGTGATAAATTTTACCCCCAACAATGGCCTCCTGGGGATCAGGACAAGGGGTTATGGTCAGAAGAGCAATGCCACCCCCATCCCCTCCGCTAACGACCATAATATGGCAGCGTACACCTGAGACAGGTGAGCAGGGACAAGCCAGGACTGTAAGCGGCCATGATGATGTGTGCCAGCGTGTTGTTTATACAGAGAGTTTATGTCTGATTGTCTGCTGTATTATTCCTACATTACTGCCAGGAGAACAGTCTACCAATCAACTGAGGTCAACGACTTGGGGCAAGGGACAGACTTTCTGAAAAGCATGGCAGCATCCCACAAGCAACAGGAAAATGTTTTTGATCGGACGAAAGAGAGCTATTAACCCTCTGCTGTTTAATGTCTACCACAAAAACATATCAGGAAATGTTATATGCCCGAGTTCTGGTCATTCCTCTCCATTACCCGTAGGTTTCACAGAAGCTCCCCCCCTTAGCCCCCAACTCCCCCCAGACTCACATCTCTGCTGATCCGCCACCCCGGCATGTCTGCGATGTCTCTGTCAGCTCGGCCCGGGGACAGCACTGACAGTGGTGTAATTATGTCAGGAAAGTGAAGGAATGTCCTGTGGTGAACGCACAACTCCTGCCCTACTTTCCTAAGCACGGCCCTAATGTGCAGAGAGAGAGAGCTAAGCCCAGTGTGCCCGCTGTGGGCTCATTATATACTACAGTCACATCTCACCCGCCTGGGCTGTAATCTCTGTCTATAGTCTGCACTATCCTCCATACTGCTCAGTATAGATACAGCGTCTCCTCATCCTCTGTACAACACGGTGTAATCTCTGTATATGTACCATGTCTATAGTCTGCACTATCCTCCATACTGCTCAGTATAGATACAGCGTCTCCTCCTCCTCTGTATAACATGGTGTAATCTCTGTATCTGTACCATGTCTATAGTCTGCACTATCCTCCATACTGCTCAGTATAGATACAGCGTCTCCTCATCCTCTGTATAACATGGTGTAATCTCTGTATCTGTACCATGTCTATAGTCTGCACTATCCTCCATACTGCTCAGTATAGATACAGCATCTCCTCATCCTCTGTATAACACAGTGTAATCTCTGTATCTGTACCATGTCTATAGTCTGCACTATCCTCCATACTGCTCAGTATAGATACAGCGTCTCCTCATCCTCTGTATAACACGGTGTAATCTCTGTATCTGTACCATGTCTATAGTCTGCACTATCCTCCATACTGCTCAGTATAGATACAGCGTCTCCTCATCCTCTGTACAACACGGTGTAATCTCTGTATCTGTACCATGTCTATAGTCTGCACTATCCTCCATACTGCTCAGTATAGATACAGCGTCTCCTCATCCTCTGTATAACATGGTGTAATCTCTGTATCTGTACCATGTCTATAGTCTGCACTATCCTCCATACTGCTCAGTATAGATACAGCATCTCCTCATCCTCTGTATAACACAGTGTAATCTCTGTATCTGTACCATGTCTATAGTCTGCACTATCCTCCATACTGCTCAGTATAGATACAGCGTCTCCTCATCCTCTGTATAACACAGTGTAATCTCTGTATCTGTACCATGTCTATAGTCTGCACTATCCTCCATACTGCTCAGTATAGATACAGCATCTCCTCATCCTCTGTATAACATGGTGTAATCTCTGTATCTGTACCATGTCTATAGTCTGCACTATCCTCCATACTGCTCAGTATAGATACAGCATCTCCTCATCCTCTGTATAACATGGTGTAATCTCTGTATCTGTACCATGTCTATAGTCTGCACTATCCTCCATACTGCTCAGTATAGATACAGCATCTCCTCATCCTCTGTATAACATGGTGTAATCTCTGTATCTGTACCATGTCTATAGTCTGCACTATCCTCCATACTGCTCAGTATAGATACAGCGTCTCCTCCTCTGTATAACACAGTGTAATCTCTGTATCTGTACCATGTCTATAGTCTGCACTATCCTCCATACTGCTCAGTATAGATACAGCATCTCCTCATCCTCTGTATAACACAGTGTAATCTCTGTATCTGTACCATGTCTATAGTCTGCACTATCCTCCATACTGCTCAGTATAGATACAGCGTCTCCTCATCCTCTGTATAACACAGTGTAATCTCTGTATCTGTACCATGTCTATAGTCTGCACTATCCTCCATACTGCTTAGTATAGATACAGCGTCTCCTCCTCCTCTGTATAACATGGTGTAATCTCTGTATCTGTACCATGTCTATAGTCTGCACTATCCTCCTTACTGCTCAGTATAGATACAGCGTCTCCTCATCCTCTGTATAACACAGTGTAATCTCTGTATCTGTACCATGTCTATAGTCTGCACTATCCTCCATACTGTTTAGTATAGATACAGCGTCTCCTCATCCTCTGTATAACACGGTGTAATCTCTGTATCTGTACCATGTCTATAGTCTGCATTATCCTCCATACTGCTCAGTATAGATACAGCGTCTCCTCATCCTCTGTATAACACGGTGTAATCTCTGTATCTGTACCATGTCTATAGTCTGCACTATCCTCCATACTGCTCAGTATAGATACAGCGTCTCCTCATCCTCTGTATAACACGGTGTAATCTCTGTATCTGTATCATGTCTATAGTCTGCACTATCCTCCATACTGCTCAGTATAGATACAGCGTCTCCTCATCCTCCGCTATAGGACAAGATTTTGGGGAACAATCACCGCACACAGAGCTGACATCAGGGGCGGATTGGCCATAGACCTTACAGGGAAGTTTCCCGGTAGGCCGATGCCTAATGAGACCACCTGGAGGCCACCTCAGATTTTTCCGGGGGGCGCGTTTGGATGCGGCGGGGGGAGGCACGTACAGGAAAGCAATCTAAAATATTGGTGTTCAGTGGGCAGCAACAGGCAGCCAATTGCTAGGCTCCCACGGTGCTGTTCGGCAGACAGGAAGTCTGACTTCACTTCCTGTCTGCCTGATGTGAGAAGAGACGCTGCTCAGAGCAACTGAAGGTAAGTGAGGGGGGCTTAGTATAATATACTATACTAAGGAGGGGTCCTATACTATACTAAGGGGGGGTCCTATACTATACTAAGGGGGGCTTAGTATAATATACTATACTAAGGAGGGGTCCTATACTATACTAAGGGGGACTACCTATACTATGCTATACTAAGGGGGCTACCTATACTATACTATACTAAGGGGGGCTGCCTATACTATACTAAGGGGAGCTACCTATACTATACTAAGGTGGGTTACCTATACTATACTAAGGGGGACTATCTATACTATACTAAGGGGGGCTACCTATACTATACTATACTAAGGGGGACTATCTATACTATACTAAGGGGAGCTACCTATACTTTACTATACTAAGGGGGGGTCCCATACTATACTAAGGGGGACTACCTATACTATACTATACTAAGGGGGGGGGTCCCATACTATACTAAGGGGGGACTACCTATACTATACTATACTAAGGGGGGGGTCCCATACTATACTAAGGGGGACTACCTATACTATGCTATACTAAGGGGGGCTACCTATACTATACTATACTAAGGGGGACTACCTATACTATACTAAGGGGGGCTACCTATACTATGCTATACTAAGGGGGGCTACCTATACTATACTATACTAAGGGGGACTACCTATACTATACTAAGGGGGGCTACCTATACTATACTATACTAAGGGGGGCTACCTATACTATACTAAGGGGGGCTGCCTATACTATACTAAGGGGAGCTACCTATACTATACTAAGGTGGGTTACCTATACTATACTAAGGGGGACTATCTATACTATACTATACTAAGGGGGGCTACCTATACTATGCTATACTAAGGGGGGCTACCTATACTATACTATACTAAGGGGGACTACCTATACTATACTAAGGGGGGCTACCTATACTATACTATACTAAGGGGGGCTACCTATACTATACTATACTAAGGGGGGCTGCCTATACTATACTAAGGGGAGCTACCTATACTATACTAAGGTGGGTTACCTATACTATACTAAGGGGGACTATCTATACTATACTATACTATACTAAGGGGGGCTACCTATACTATACTAAGGGGAGCTACCTATACTATACTAAGGGGGGCTACCTATACTATACTATACTAAGGGGAGCTACCTATACTATACTAAGGTGGTCTACCTATACTATACTAAGGGGGACTATCTATACTATACTAAGGGGGAGCTACCTATACTATACTAAGGTGGGTTACCTATACTATACTAAGGGGGACTATCTATACTATACTAAGGGGAGCTACCTATACTTTACTATACTAAGGGGGGGTCCCATACTATACTAAGGGGGACTACCTATACTATACTATACTAAGGGGGGGGGGGGGTCCCATACTATACTAAGGGGGACTACCTATACTATACTATACTAAGGGGGGGGGTCCCATACTATACTAAGGGGGACTACCTATACTATGCTATACTAAGGGGGGCTACCTATACTATACTATACTAAGGGGGACTACCCTATACTATACTAAGGGGGGCTACCTATACTATGCTATACTAAGGGGGGCTACCTATACTATACTAAGGGGGACTACCTATACTATACTAAGGGGGGCTACCTATACTATACTATACTAAGGGGGGCTACCTATACTATACTATACTAAGGGGGGCTGCCTATACTATACTAAGGGGAGCTACCTATACTATACTAAGGTGGGTTACCTATACTATACTAAGGGGGACTATCTATACTATACTATACTATACTAAGGGGGGCTACCTATACTATACTAAGGGGAGCTACCTATACTATACTAAGGGGGGCTACCTATACTATACTATACTAAGGGGGGCTGCCTATACTATACTAAGGGGAGCTACCTATACTATACTAAGGTGGGTTACCTATACTATACTAAGGGGGACTATCTATACTATACTATACTAAGGGGGGCTACCTATACTATACTATACTAAGGGGGGCTACCTATACTATACTAAGGGGAGCTACCTATACTATACTATACTAAGGGGGGCTGCCTATACTATACTAAGGGGAGCTACCTATACTATACTAAGGTGGGTTACCTATACTATACTAAGGGGGACTATCTATACTATACTAAGGGGGGCTACCTATACTATACTATACTAAGGGGGGCTACCTATACTATACTAAGGGGAGCTACCTATACTATACTATACTAAGGGGGGCTGCCTATACTAAGGGGAGCTACCTATACTATACTAAGGTGGGTTACCTATACTATACTATACTAAGGGGGGCTACCTATACTATACTAAGGGGGGCAACCTATACTATACTAAGGTGGGTTACCTATACTATACTAAGGGGGACTATCTATACTATACTAAGGGGGGCTGCCTATACTATACTATACTAAGGGGGGCTAGCTATACTATACTAAGGGGGACTACCTATACTATACTATACTAAGGGAGGCTAGCTATACTATACTAAGGGGGACTACCTATACTATGCTATACTAAGGGGGGCTACCTATACTATACTATACTAAGGGGGGCTAGCTATACTATACTAAGGGGGACTAACTATACTATACTAAGGGAGGCTAGCTATACTATACTAAGGGGGACTACCTATACTATGCTATACTAAGGGGGGCTACCTATACTATACTATACTAAGGGGGGCTACCTATACTATACTATACTAAGGGGGGCTACCTATACTATACTAAGGGGAGCTACCTATACTATACTATACTAAGGGGGGGCTGCCTATACTATACTAAGGGGAGCTACCTATACTATACTAAGGTGGGTTACCTATACTATACTAAGGGGGACTATCTATACTATACTATACTAAGGGGGGCTACCTATACTATACTATGGGGGGCTACCTATACTATACTAAGGGGAGCTACCTATACTATACTATACTATACTAAGGGGGGCTGCCTATACTATACTAAGGGGAGCTACCTATACTATACTAAGGTGGGTTACCTATACTATACTATACTAAGGGGGGCTACCTATACTATACTAAGGGAGGCTACCTATACTATACTATACTAAGGGGGGCTACCTATACTATACTAAGGGGGGCAACCTATACTATACTATACTAAGCGGGGCTACCTATACTATACTATACTAAGGGGGGCTGCCTATACTATACTATACTAAGGGGGGCAACCTATACTATACTAAGGGGGCTACCTATACTATACTATACTAAGGGAGGCTGCCTATACTATACTAAGGGGGGCTACCTATACTATACTAAGGGGGGCTAGCTATACTATACTAAGGGGGGCTACCTATACTATACTAAGGGGGGCTGCCTATACTATACTAAGGGGGGGCAACCTATACTATACTAAGGGGGGCTACCTATACTATACTATACTAAGGGGGGCAACCTATACTATACTAAGGGGGGCTACCTATACTATACTATACTAAGGGGGGCTACCTATACTATACTAAGGGAGGCTACCTATACTAAGGGGGGCTACCTATACTATACTAAGGGGGGCTACCTATACTATACTATACTAAGGGGGGCTACCTATACTATACTATACTAGGGGCTACCTATACTATACTAAGGGAGGCTACCTATACTATACTAAGGGGGGCTGCCTATACTATACTAAGGGAGGCTAGCTATACTATACTAAGGGGGGCTACCTATACTATACTAAGGGGGGCTGCCTATACTATACTATACTAAGGGAGGCTACCTATACTATACTAAGGGAGGCTAGCTATACTATACTAAGGGGGGCTGCCTATACTATACTAAGGGGGGCTACCTATACTATACTAAGGGAGGCTAGCTATACTATACTAAGGGGGGCTACCTATACTATACTATACTAAGGGGGGCTACCTATACTATACTATACTAAGGGGGGCTACCTATACTATACTATACTAAGGGAGGCTACCTATACTATACTAAGGGGGGCTGCCTATACTATACTATACTAAGGGAGGCTACCTATACTAAGGGGGGCTACCTATACTATACTATACTAAGGGAGGCTAGCTATACTATACTAAGGGGGGCTACCTATACTATACTAAGGGGGGCTGACTATACTATACTATACTAAGGGGGGCAACCTATACTATACTATACTAAGGGGGGCTACCTATACTATACTAAGGGAGGCTACCTATACTATACTAAGGGGGGCTAACTATACTATACTAAGGGAGGCTACCTATACTATACTAAGGGAGGCTACCTATACTATACTAAGGGGGGCTACCTATACTATACTATACTAAGGGAGGCTACCTATACTATACTATACTAAGGGGGGCTACCTATACTATACTATACTAAGGGTGGCTAGCTATACTATACTAAGGGGGCTACCTATACTATACTAAGGGAGGCTACCTATACTATACTAAGGGGGGCTACCTATACTATACTATACTAAGGGGGGCAACCTATACTATACTAAGGGGGGCTGCCTATACTATACTATACTAAAGGGGGCTACCTATACTATATTATACTAAGGGGGGCTACCTATACTATACTATACTAAGGGGGCTGCCTATACTATACTAAGGGGGGCTACCTATACTATACTATACTAAGAGGGGGCTGCCTATACTATACTAAGGGGGGCTACCTATACTATACTATACTAAGAGGGGGCTGCCTATACTATACTAAGGGGGGCTACCTATACTATATTATACTAAGAGGGGGCTGCCTATACTATACTAAGAGGGGGCTGCCTATACTATACTAAGGGGGGCTACCTATACTATACTAAGAGGGGGCTACCTATACTATACTAAGGGGGGCTACCTATACTATACTAAGAGGGGGCTACCTATACTATACTAAGGGGGGCTACCTATACTATACTATACTAAGGGGGGCTGCCTATACTATACTAAACTAAGGGGGGCAACCTATACTATACTATACTAAGGGGGCTACCTATACTATACTATACTAAGGGAGGCTAGCTATACTATGCTAAGGGGGGCTGCCTATACTATACTATACTAAGGGGGGCAACCTATACTATACTATACTAAGGGGGCTACCTATACTATACTATACTAAGGGGGGCAACCTATACTATACTATACTAAGGGGGGCAACCTATACTATACTATACTAAGGGGGCTACCTATACTATACTATACTAAGGGGGGCTACCTATACTATACTAAGGGGGGCTACCTATACTATACTAAGGGGGGCTACCTATACTATACTAAGGGGGGCTACCTATACTATACTATACTAAGGGGGGCTACCTATACTATACTATACTAAGGGGGGCTACCTATACTATACTATACTAAGGGGGGCTACCTATACTATACTATACTAAGGGAGGCTAGCTATACTATACTAAGGGGGGCTACCTATACTATACTAAGAGGGGGCTGCCTATAGTATACTATACTAAGGGGGGCTACCTATACTATACTAAGGGGGCTACCTATACTATACTAAGGGGGGCTACCTATACTATACTAAGGGGGGCTACCTATACTATACTATACTAAGGGGGGCTACCTATACTATACTATACTAAGGGAGGCTAGCTATACTATACTAAGGGGGGCTACCTATACTATACTAAGGGGGGCTACCTATACTATACTAAGGGGGGCTACCTATACTATACTATACTAAGGGGGGCTACCTATACTATACTATACTAAGGGGGGCTACCTATACTATACTATACTAAGGGGGGCTACCTATACTATACTATACTAAGGGGGGCTACCTATACTATACTATACTAAGGGGGGCTACCTATACTATACTAAGGGGGGCTACCTATACTATACTAAGGGGGGCTACCTATACTATACTATACTAAGGGGGGCTACCTATACTATACTATACTAAGGGGGGCTACCTATACTATACTATACTAAGGGGGGCTACCTATACTATACTAAGGGGGGCTACCTATACTATACTAAGGGGGGCTACCTATACTATACTATACTAAGGGGGGCTACCTATACTATACTATACTAAGGGGGGCTACCTATACTATACTATACTAAGGGGGGCTACCTATACTATACTATACTAAGGGAGGCTACCTATACTATACTAAGGGGGGCTACCTATACTATACTATACTAAGGGGGGCTACCTATACTATACTATACTAAGGGGGGCTACCTATACTATACTATACTAAGGGGGGCTACCTATACTATACTATACTAAGGGGGGCTACCTATACTATACTATACTAAGGGGGGCTACCTATACTATACTATACTAAGGGGGGCTACCTATACTATACTATACTAAGGGAGGCTAGCTATACTATACTAAGGGGGGCTACCTATACTATACTATACTAAGGGGGGCTACCTATACTATACTAAGGGGGGCTACCTATACTATACTATACTAAGGGGGGCTACCTATACTATACTATACTAAGGGGGGCTACCTATACTATACTATACTAAGGGAGGCTACCTATACTATACTAAGGGGGGCTACCTATACTATACTATACTAAGGGGGGCTACCTATACTATACTATACTAAGGGGGGCTACCTATACTATACTATACTAAGGGGGGCTACCTATACTATACTATACTAAGGGGGGCTACCTATACTATACTATACTAAGGGGGGCTACCTATACTATACTAAGGGGGGCTACCTATACTATACTATACTAAGGGAGGCTACCTATACTATACTATACTAAGGGAGGCTACCTATACTATACTAAGGGGGGCTACCTATACTATACTATACTAAGGGAGGCTAGCTATACTATACTAAGGGGGGCTACCTATACTATACTATACTAAGAGGGGGCTGCCTATAGTATACTATACATTTGCCCTGCATGGCTTTAGAGATGACCCACTGTGTGTAAAGTCATCACATCTAGGTTTTCCGAAATGTTACTACAACCAAATTCCTGTAGTTCTAAATCCCGCCTACTTTTGTGTTGGCCCCACCTACAGTTATTTTGGTCCCGCCGACATGAGGCCACTTCAATAATTTTTTCCAGGGCCACTTTAAGTTCCCAATCCGCCCCTGGCTGACATTATACAGAAAGTAATACATATAACACACATATCCATATATTATGCCTCACTCCTCAGTGCCAGCTTTATACAATGCAGGGACGCTGCGCTGAGAAGCCGTTATCGGGAAAATAAATTAGTTTTAATGTTTTTAAGGATATAGAGGCCTCTGAATAAGCTCATATGATTGTAAGTCCCCCATAGTAAATGAGTTTTTGGGGATTACAGCATGTTACAGTAAAGAGGTTATATATATTAGAGGATTGCTGCAGGTATTAGATTTCCCGATCTCTTTAATCACAAATGCAGTCCCCGTAGGTGTCTATATGGACTGTGAAATATCCCTGTTTATCAAGCTCCGAAATTTGGAGCCGCTGCCCTGGTTGAAGAATTTCTTTATATAAACACGTTAATTAATTTCTTATCACTGCGATAATAACATAATGAAAATATGAGGGGTCATAAACACGTAAATAGTCCCCATAGCGCTGTCTGCTACAGTGTTTCCACTAGAACATTTTTTGTGCATTGGGATTTACTTGGTGCAGGACTAAGGGTTGTTTGTGAACATGGAGATAGTGCCCCAACCACCAATACATTTGTATATCTACAAATGCTTCTGCAGTGTTTATCCACTTTGTACATAGGAGCTTGCACTCTGTCTACAGCTGTACCAGTAAGATCAGCCAACACATGGTTCTGTGGATCTGTCTGGGGATGTACATAGTAAATTTCTCTCTATAAAGTCCTAACATGATAAGAAAATGTTAGTATCGCTCTTTCATGAGATGACATGTAGCTCTGTCCATAAGTCAGTAAAATGATCTATTTAACTAGCGGCAGGAACAGTTCAGTCTCTGCGCCGTTCCCAGGTCACTCCTGGATGTCCCTCGGCTATAGACATTTTCCAGACCAGTAATTCTATTTTCACTCAATGTAGCTCTAATGAAGAGGCATCTAATTATCAGCATTTAAGAAGTATTACTTGTTAATGAGCAGCTGGGGAATGTTTTTTTGCTGGAGATTAAAATATACTACGTTAAAAACGACAATTGTGTAGTAATATTTGTGACAAAGTTACGTTCATAGAAAGTAACAGCTAGAAAGGAATTGGCGGAACAGCCAACCGCGTTACGGAATCCTGCACCATCTAGCGCATTAACCCTCATTTGGGGCCGAAGCAATTTTTTTTCCGGATGGTCAAAACAGTTAGAAATCAATTTGAAAACACTTTATTCTTTAAATAAAACACTTTTTAACGTTTAAAGCTTTTAAAATATTTTTATATATAATCTCAGTTGTAACTTTTATATATTTTTGTATCAGTGGAACTGAAGTCCCAAGTGTGAGCTTTGCATGCGCTTATCTACAGAGAAGGGGCCGGAAAGTCACCTCTTATTACTTCATGCCACTGTCACTGACGGAGAATTGCTCATTTTTTTTCAGCTGCAAAATGTATGTGTCAGGGGGTAGATGGGACAGAGCAATGTTCTTCAGATCTCTAGAGAGGTCAGTAATGTAATAATCTGCAGAATATATCACTATGTATCTGTCAGGGGGTAGATGGGACAGAGCAATGTTCTGCAGATCTCTAGAGAGGTCAGTAATGTAATAATCTGCAGAATATATCACTATGTATCTGTCAGGGGGTAGATGGGACAGAGCAATGTTCTTCAGATCTCTAGAGAGGTCAGTAATGTAATAATCTGCAGAATATATCACTATGTATCTGTCAGGGGGTAGATGGGACAGAGCAATGTTCTGCAGATCACTAGAGAGGTCAGTAATGTAATAATCTGCAGAATATATCACTATGTATCTGTCAGGGGGTAGATGGGACAGAGCAATGTTCTGCAGATCTCTAGAGAGGTCAGTAATGTAATAATCTGCATAATATATCACTATGTATCTGTCAGGGGGTAGATGGGACAGAGCAATGTTCTGCAGATCTCTAGAGAGGTCAGTAATGTAATAATCTGCAGAATATATCACTATGTATCTGTCAGGGGGTAGATGGGACAGAGCAATGTTCTTCAGATCTCTAGAGAGGTCAGTAATGTAATAATCTGCAGAATATATCACTATGTATCTGTCAGGGGGTAGATGGGACAGAGCAATGTTCTGCAGATCTCTAGAGAGGTCAGTAATGTAATAATCTGCATAATATATCACTATGTATCTGTCAGGGGGTAGATGGGACAGAGCAATGTTCTGCAGATCTCTAGAGAGGTCAGTAATGTAATAATCTGCAGAGTATATCACTATGTATCTGTCAGGGGGTAGATGGAACAGAGCAATGTTCTGCAGATCTCTAGAGAGGTCAGTAATGTAATAATCTGCAGAGTATATCACTGTGTATCTGTCAGAGGGTAGATGGGACAGAGCAATGTTCTGCAGATCTCTAGAGAGGTCAGTAATGTAATAATCTGCAGAGTATATCACTATGTATCTGTCAGGGGGTAGATGGAACAGAGCAATGTTCTGCAGATCTCTAGAGAGGTCAGTAATGTAATAATCTGCAGAGTATATCACTATGTATCTGTCAGGGGGTAGATGGAACAGAGCAATGTTCTGCAGATCTCTAGAGAGGTCAGTAATGTAATAATCTGCAGAGTATATCACTGTGTATCTGTCAGAGGGTAGATGGGACAGAGCAATGTTCTGCAGATCTCTAGAGAGGTCAGTAATGTAATAATCTGCAGAGTATATCACTATGTATCTGTCAGAGGGTAGATGGGACAGAGCAATGTTCTGCAGATCTCTAGAGAGGTCAGTAATGTAATAATCTGTAGAATATATCACTATGTAACTGTCAGGGGGTAGATGGAACATAGCAATGTTCTGCAGATTTCTAGAGAGGTCAGTAATGTAATAATCTGCAGAATATATCACTATGTATCTGTCAGGGGGTAGATGGAACAGAGCAATGTTCTGCAGATCTCTAGAGAGGTCAGTAATGTAATAATCTGCATAATATATCACTATGTATCTGTCAGGGGGTAGATGAGACAGAGCAATGATCTGCAGATCTTTAGAAAGGTCTGTAATGTAATGATCTGCAGAATATATAACTATGTATCTGTCAGAGTGATGTTATATATGTAGATTAGTGGTCTAATTCACTTTGAAATATAAATTGAGGACATGCCATCCCTAGAGTACACAGCGACACGCGTTTCGCTGCTATATGCTTAGTGAAGGCAAACCAGCTGCCGGCAGCGTGGAACATTTAAACTTATTCCGACCAATCATCAGATACCCTGAGAATCATACCCAGATTGTTGGTGTGTACAACGCCTTTAATAACTATTTCCTCTGGTTTTCCAAGTGTAAACGTTAATCTAACAATAGGTGAGCGCAGCCCACACCTTCCTATCTGTGTTATACAACTCACTGTCTAATCCATAAACACTAATATAAAAATCCACAACTACCCAAAATCTCTGTGATCTAACAACTCTATAATCAATAATTACCCAGGATCCTATTACAGCTATAATTAGCCACACTGATTTCTACCTTGAGGATATATTACAACGTACTGTTTAAATATAATAATAATGAGTTTACTCACAATGTACAGTATTTAACTCACTACACTTTACATAGTTTAATAAATAAGCTGAAACACTATCCTCATTGTGGTGATATAAGTAATTTATGTATATATACACTATATATCAACATTTATTTATATATAGCGCCAGCAAATTCCGTAGCGCTTTACAATTGGGAACAAACATTGATAAGACAATACTGGGTAATACATACAGACAGAGAGGTAAGAGAACCCTGCTCGAAAGCTTACAATATATCACTATGTATCTGTCAGGGGGTAGATGGAACAGAGCAATGTTCTGCAGATCTCTAGAGAGGTCAATAATGTAATAATCTGCAGAGTGTATCACTATGTATCTGTCAGGGGGTAGATGGGACAGAGCAATGTTCTGCAGATGTATAGAGAGGTCAGTAATGTAATAATCTGCAGATGGAACAGAGCGATGTTCTGCAGATCTCTGACTGATCAGTAATGTAATAATCTGCAAATGGAACAGAGCGATGTTCTGCAGATCTCTATGACAGATCAGTAACTACAGATGATACATTAGTATATCAGTAACACTAGGACGCTCTGGTTGGTAGAAGTTACACAGTGATGGATTCACTACATATAAGAAAACATTTGCAGAGTTACAATGGATACATCTCAGGGGCTCCTGTACTCCCCCCGCCCCCCTCTGATTCCTGTGGCTGATAAAGAGTTAAGTGATTGTGGTGTGTGACACTGCAGTGAGTCTGCGGAGGGTTTGTTAATCCTCGCAGCCCCCTGAAGGGTCACCCAACGTTCCTCTAATCCTCATCCACAGAGATTATCTCCTACTCTGTAACCCAACCAATAACCGAGCTGCTGCCGCAGTGATACTAAGAGCTGGAGATGAAAGCAGGTGCCCCCCATGTACATACCCTCCGTACGCCCCAAACGTGAAACTCCTCTTCCTGTGGTTCATGGTTATACTCTGTACCACTCTCTGTGTGACTGCAGACTCTTCCCAGCTCTTACCCTGTACAGCTGGATGCACCCTCCCCCTGCACTGTGTGTGTGTGTGTGTGTGTGTCTGTGTGTCTGTGTATATCTGTGTGTGTGTCTGTGTATCTGTGTGTGTGTCTGTGTATATCTGTGTGTATGTGTTTGTATATCTGTGTGTGTATACGTGTGTGTATCTGTGTGTGTGTGTGTATCTGTGGGTGTGTGTGTGTATTTGTATCTGTGGGTGTATCTGTGTGTGTGTGTGTGTGTATCTGTGTGTGTGTGTGTCTGTGTGTATCTGTGTGTGTGTGTGTCTGTGTGTGTATGTGTATATGTGTGTATCTGTGTGTGTGTCTGTATATCTGTGAGTGTGTGTGTATTTGTATCTGTGGGTGTATCTGTGTGTGTGTGTGTGTGTGTGTGTATCTGTGTGTGTGTATGTGTATATGTGTGTATCTGTGTGTGTGTGTGTGTATATGTGTGTATCTGTGTGTGTGTCTGTATATCTGTGTGTGTGTATGTGTATCTGTGTGTGTGTATGTGTATCTGTGTGTGTGTGTCTGTGTGTGTGTGTGTGTCTGTGTGTGTGTATGTGTATATGTGTGTATCTGTGTGTGTGTCTGTATATCTGTGAGTGTGTGTGTATTTGTATCTGTGTGTGTCCCACTTTCCCCATGCAGTCCTCACTCACCTACTGAACTCTCTCACACTTTTTGGGTCAGTTTGTCAAAGAGATATTGGGACCTGATTAATAATAATTGTGTTTTTGCCCTGTTAGTTATCATATATTATTGCAGCGATGACAAGTGACTTTTCGGGGTAATTTAATAGGATGCTGTCCCGGCGCTGACGTTTTATACTGAGTCTATACTGCGCATGCGTAACCTGCGGTGCTGCGGTAAAGGGCGCAGGGGAGAGGGGTCCGAAGATCCCTCCCCTGCGAGCCCTCCCCACAGGATTGAATGGTGTTAGCCATCAGAGACAACGGAGCTAAAACTGCCCAGACCGCAGCCCCCGTAATACATAATGTGGTACTTTGTCTCCAATGTCCTCCTGAAATGAAGACTTTACGTACCATGTGGATAAAGAAGTCTCTGCATGGATTAGGGCATCATAAAGTCTGGGATATTTTGCAGGATTTTGGGCTTCTCCCAAATTCCCAAAGCCCCTGAAAAATATTATGGTAACTAAAAAGTGGAGGAGTATTTGTAGCGTATGAGTTAATTTACCCCCATATAAAATATATTACCCCCACTTTGTACTTCCTATGTATAATAAGATGTGTTTACAGCTGAATAATGATACAAATACCATAATTCTATACTTCAATATATCTGTTACTGTATTACCGCTTCTCTTCATGCTACATTAATAATGTCATGTACCAGTTATTGGCCCCTCTGTACAGTACATGTCTGTCTCGGACTGGGGGGGGGGGGGGGCAGTTCCTGTAGGAAATTATTTTGTGGGAATGGAGCTGTGTTACTTACTGATGATATTCAGGCAGGGGGTGTAAATCTTTCCATCTCTGTGACCATCCCTCAGTATGAGAATATAACGTTGCTTATCCACCAAGGGGTAATTGGATGAGGAATAATCTGCAATCTGCTAATAGAAAAGGTACCAGGAATCCTCTGTATAAGAGCAATGATGGGGTCCTGTAGGTATTCAGTGACCTCTCTCTATAGTGTTACCTGCCTTATCTCTGTGTATATCTAATACCATCGCTCTATCACTCTGTCTTATCTGTGATTCCGGATTTCCAGGACACTGGGTGACACAGATTTGCTTTTACTTCAGACCTGTCAGACTGCTATTTATCTGGTGTTAATGGATTTCCAAGCTCTGCTCCACTTCAAAGTTTCACGGGGTTTAAGTATATTTACAAAGCTATTCGCTATTGACTGAGGGCACTTGGCCGTCACGTGCATTAACCCTGTCCTCTCCCTTTTATCAGCGCCTGCAATTCATCTATATACCCACGTGTGGGACTCTGTGAGTATCTGAGACACAGAAGGGACAGTGTGCGTTTGTGGAATGTTGTATCACTATAGTCACTGTGCTGACTTCACACACGACAGGAGGGGGGGACTCAATGACCCCATTGTTAGCCAAACAAGCGCCTCTCACTCCAGTGATGTCATATCTACAGCAGTGTGAACACAGAGGAGGGGGACTATTTGTTTAATTCCAGATTCAGGGTGATTAGAGGGTCTCCAGTCTCAAATAGGCCATGAAAGAAAGGTTCATTATGAATCAAAAAATTGTGGAGATGCAATTGCCTTTTTTTCTTTCTTTTGCGAGATCATTATCCAGTTTTGGCCAATTATACAGGTACACGCATGGGTCATTGCATCAAGATGTAACATATGAGAATATGTGTCAGACGTTGGGTCTGGAGAGGAAAGGGCATAGAAATATCAGCACACTTAGATAGGACCAGTTTCTAATTTAAGGTCTACAAATGTAGATGATTGGATGCTAAGAAAACAGCCGCTGAGGCGTTGTATAGAGCACTACGCGTTTCACCGTACACAGATATTTACATGTTGTCAGGTCCATTAGCAGAAATGTCATTATAGCTGCTTTTACACAAAGCCACACGTAGTTCAGGCTTCACCATTTTGTCTTATTAAACCCTCAATTTATTTGAAAACGCGTTATTTTCCAAGAGAAAGCATTTTCCAATATCTGTTATGTACGCACATCCAATAAATGGCCACTAAATGCATCACCAGGATAGGAGACCTTATATCTGATCCCGGAGCTCAGAGAGAAAATCTTTCTATGGGAAATAAAGGCATTTTTAGTATCCAGACACCACGTTTCTCCAGACATTTTATACATTTCATTGGTGTTTCCTTAGGACTAGAAATGACCAGATAGGTACACGACAATCTCTATATTTAGGGTCTTCAGTTTCATCCAGTGTGAGCACATTATATCATTTCTGTCAGACTCCTAATATTATTTGTTCATATAAAGAGCAAGGGAGAGACTGAAATACGACGAGATTGGTCATATTGACTGTCCTCCAAGATCACAACCAGCATCAGGGAACGGCGTGAGTTCCAAGCTCAGGAAAGACTAATAACATTGGATTAATAGCAGCTGGAAGAAGACAGTTCCATGTATGCAGTATAACACGTAGACAGAGGCCACACACAGCTGGGGCGTGTAAACAGGGAAGCTCTAAGATATCACTGGAATGCGCCGGAATATAGACACCAATACCTTGCACCTAGAGGAGTAACATGGCCACTCAATTGTAGAGACAGCAGTCAGGCGGTCAGACAGCAGATTGGGGGGGGGGGACAAGCATTCGGTGGGTATATTCCATTAACCTGTGCTGTGTCCGAGAAATGTCTGGGGGGTTCTGCTAAGCGAAACGTGTCTCTTTTCAGTCAGTGCTTATTGCATAGAACATGTTTTGGCTCATTAATGTTCATTAGTGGGAAATATTTTCAGAGGTTACCAGGGATAATCTTATACTACAACCCCCGCCAGTGTGATTGGAGTCTGGCCCATCTGCTGCATCATATGCTGATTGACAGTCCCAGT
This sequence comes from Mixophyes fleayi, assembly GCF_038048845.1. Lineage (NCBI taxonomy): Eukaryota > Metazoa > Chordata > Amphibia > Anura > Limnodynastidae > Mixophyes > Mixophyes fleayi. The sequence goes on from NC_134412.1 coordinate 1,963,855, forward strand.
GCTTGGTAAGAGCGAGTACTGTCAATCAATGTATGACTCAGTGCTTCAATTCACATTCCCAGGATCAAAGTATAGGGTTCTCGTTACCATCCAGGAGAAAAAAGCTGTTCCCATGATCGGACATCAGCTGTAACTTGCAAATAGTAAAGCTAGGTGCAAAATTATCCTTATTATATAACTAATAACTATTAGCTCCAGTAAGATAGATAATAACATTGTTACCCTGCATACATTTGGCATTTCGTAGTAAACTTTGGTTGGCTTTGGGAGATGGACATCATAGGGTCCATACGTGTGCCCATCATATGATTCAATTCCGGAGGAGGCCATGGGCACTGGGTCTGCTCCTGATCCCTGGGGTCAGTTGTGTGGTTCCTGCCCCAGTTCTTACCCCTTGTCTATCCTTTGACTTTGATACTGTGCTACATGTCCCTGTGTCCTCTCCTGTGGGGACTGAATTCAGGACTCTTCTCTAGCAGCCAGCTCACCGTTCCATTCTCCGAGAAGAAGATTCTGTTCTTCTCCCTGGATACAAGTCCCGGTGGGAGCAGAGGTTGGGTGAGTCAGACATGATTGCTCTTTTGTTGGCGCGTCACTCGGACATGGCGCTCAATCGGAATAGAAGGTTTACGGAATTATTGTTGACAGGTCTGATCTATTCAATGTCTTCTTCCCTTACACGTCCTTCAAATACTTTTTTATACTTTCCGTTTCTGTCACCCCCTCTGTTCCTCTCGTGCTCATAGGATTCAATTCTTTCCTGACCTTATTCTCAACCACAAGCACGTTCCCGGCAATGTCAGTGTATTTTAAGTCATTACTACTGATATTTATAAAGCCAACGTCAGATGGTGACTGGACTCGATCTGATGTTATCTGGTGCCCTCTGTCTGCACATAGTGTAATGACTCGTTCAGCACCAGGGACAGGGAACAATCTCATACAGTATATCAGTATATTATAATAACTCAGAGACCACTCATGTACTATAGTAATAGTAAGTCGATCTATCTATGTATCTCATATCTATCTATCTATCTATCTATCTATCTATCAATCTCATATCTATCTATCTGTCTGTATGTATGTCTGTCTGTCTGTATATCTATTTTCTGGAGTCTACTGTGTCCGCACCGCACTGGAAAGTGTAGAAACAGCTATTGTGATTGATTGACGGATTGATGGAATAACTGATTAAGCAATTGATTATTTGCATATCTGTCACGTTATGCAGACCGGAGAATCTGGAGCCATTTGCCAGATATTCGGAATGAGATCTTATGTGTACATGAAATCTTGGCTCGGCAATAGCCCTGCCATCTGATCTGCATTCCTGCCTCACACATTGGGTACAGCTGGCAGCCTCCCTGGGCACAGAGAATAAAGATCGCACTCACCGCATGGCACTCCTCTAAATGAGGGTAAACAACATCTGCCACTCTGCACCTCACCAGATTAACCCTCCCCAGCCCTAACGCATATCTCTGCCATCCTACAACCGTCTTTCTTCATTACTGACCAGAACCTGTTACCTGGATATATGGGGACATTGTTCTAGGTTGTTCTAGGTCACAAGGAGATGACATTAGGATTCAAACCCGGGTCTGTAGAAAGGTTCCCAGTATCCTTGCAGTCATCGTCCTTGCCCACTGTGCTCGCTCTTCTACCAGACTATGCTGGCCAAGTATGTGTCTCCTACTGAATCCTGGTCGTCTGGCCTCTGGAGAAAGTCTCTAAGGATCATATAAAAATGTTTAAATCTCCCCCCCCCCCACCCCCACGGCTCTCATGCACATTGTTGGGATGTATTGCAACAATCTACTCTTACAAGCTGCACGTCGATCTGCGCCACAAGATGGAGGATCTGCGCCACAAGATGGAGGATCTGCGCTTGCCCAAAATGTTGCACCTTTTGAAGTCAGCAGCTGGGCGTATCGGGCATTGCATTGCTACCTAAATGTGGGCTGGGTGCAGTCATTTATCATTTTCTGCCCATGCTTGCAAGGGCAAGGCAGTGTACATTGATGGGTTTTTCCCTGATTACCAGGTAACCTCAGAACCTCTTCCTCCCTGAAGCTTTGGTAACCGGGAGTCATCATATAATTGACAAGACGGATTTTGTGCCATCTAGGAACAGTTATATGTGCTAAACAATCTTTATAAGCACACACAAGCGACACTCATAATGAAGTCCCGATGTCCCTCACTCTCATCATTCACTCAGTATAAGTTGGTAGTGAGTGGTCTCTACCATTTTACAGCCAATTATTCGAGGGGAGAATGCAGATTTTCTTTTTCCTAAGAGGCTCAGTAGACAGACCACTCTGGTCCAACTACCACATTTAATAGTAAGTCTGACATAAGATGAATTATCTCAGCATTTATCAACTTTAATACACAGTGAATGATCCAATCGCCTTCCCATATCCTTCTGAAAATCTCCCAAAATAACTTCAATTACTGAATGTTTAGACTGAGTGAGTAATATGGCTGCAAACAATCAGATACAATAGTAAGCTTCAAAGTCGCTATTGATTGTGAATGCTGAGCTGTCAACCCAGCGTCACCAGCTGAAAATTACCCCACTCTGTTATCCTATGAACGTGCCCCAATACTCCCACAGCAGACGCGACAAAACAGATTCATCTCCACGTATCTGGTCCTCACAGAGGTAGCTCAGGGCTTGCGGACGGTATTCTTGGGACATCTCCACGTATCTGGTCCTCACAGAGGTAGCTCAGGGCTTGCGGACGGTATTCTTGGGACATCTCCACGTATCTGGTCCTCACAGAGGTAGCTCAGGGCTTACGGACGGTATTCTTGGGACATCTCCACGTATCTGGTCCTCACAGAGGTAGCTCAGGGCTTGCGGACGGTATTCTTGGGACATCTCCACGTATCTGGTCCTCACAGAGGTAGCTCAGGGCTTGCGGACGGTATTCTTGGGACATCTCCACGTATCTGGTCCTCACAGAGGTAGCTCAGGGCTTACGGACGGTATTCTTGGGACATCTCCACGTATCTGGTCCTCACAGAGGTAGCTCAGGGCTTGCGGACGGTATTCTTGGGACATCTCCACGTATCTGGTCCTCACAGAGGTAGCTCAGGGTTTACGGACGGTATTCTTGGGACATCTCCACGTATCTGGTCCTCACAGAGGTAGCTCAGGGCTTGCGGACGGTATTCTTGGGACATCTCCACCGATTCTGGTCAAAGCTGGAAACTAAATCAATTCAAAAGTTTATTTGTTTATTAAGTCTGACCAAATCCAGAACATTCAGACAAATAAGAACACTCCATAATTTCCCCAATGTTTGGGATCCAATCTCCCTCCATCTGTCCATAATGTTGTCCTCTCGTACATAGGACTAGACAGAACTGACACTCGAGCAGGTTACTGAGGCACAGTGCATCATACACCTATAATACAGATGTAATCTCATGCAGGGGCTGGGGCAATCTGCCCCCCGGTTCGGTCCCATAGTGGGCAACCTTGGGCTGGGTAACTGGCCACCTGCATTTCTTCCTTTACAATGTTCCTAATAGGCTGCTGAGCCGAGTCTCGCCCGAGCCCTCCCCTGGTCTGATGCTTGTTCTGTTATGTCCCTGCGTTTGCTGAATACAGCGAGATTCCCCCTCAGTGACACATGGTGTCAGCATCAGGCTGGGAGTATAGACATCGCAGTCCCGCAGGTGACGCAGCTGCTCGCAGAATGCAGAACCAGCACATGTTATGTAAGCCCCAATCCCCGGGTGTCAGCATGTGCTATATCTGTGCGGAAACTGTGACCAGGAGCCTCTATATACAGAGCGATACAGAAAATATAATGTTCTTACAGTACAGTACGAAACAGCCCACAACCTCTCTGAGTTACAACAACCAAATTATTGGTATTGAATTCAATATTCATGCTTTGGATAGGGGTCGGGAGCTGTCTCCCCATTAAGCCCAATTAACAGAGCCCAACATAGCTCAAAAATAATAAATATTCTGCTGCAAAAATATTTTTTACTCCTTAGTCCTCTCCCTGGTAGTTCCAGCCCGAGATTACATATCAAACACACAGATTCTGTGATAAATATATTAGCAGGACATCACTGGTAATGTCAGGTAATATTCCTCAAGTATTCTCTAATCTCTTACGGGTCCTGGGATGGGGAGGAAGGAAGGGAGGGCGGGCGGGCCACCCCACAGCCCAAGGGTAGGTGACAGCAGTGGTGATCTACCTGGGTGCAGGATGAACACTGAGCACACACACACATATATATAACTCTGTTTGTGAATCCTCCATTTATTCTGCAAGAGGTTTAGGAAAGGATACTGTGCGTGACTGCAGCTCGCACAAGGTAGAGGGTTTAAGTTTTTCTTTTTTTAAACCCATACAGGCAAATGTGTATGTAAGATAGCCGCCCCCCTGTGACCTGGTAATGGGCACCGTGTTTTCATGGGGCAGCGGTGGGTACGAGGGTTGGGCTTGTCTTGTAGAGGGAACGATATTCATCTGCCGCAGTCTGAACATTCACTAATTAGGTCACTGGCTGTTAATAAGTGGGCTCTTAGCTACAATTAATGGAATCAATTGTGCTTGGTCTGCAGATGCAACAGTCATACGCTCTCTGCACACGGAGCTGGGATTATTATAAAGATTACGCTACAGTCCCATAGTCACAATATGATCAGTGAGGAGACATGGAGCTTGTGTAGCTGGCCTGCATCTGTGCTGTCACTTTACTATATACACACACCCTAATTTACACCCTCATACACACACCCTCATACACACATCCTAATATATACACCCTCATACACCCATCCTCATATACACCCTCATACACACCCTGTGAGGATACCGGGTCTAATGTAACCTTCTGGGCCGCACAGCTGGCCTACCCGGTACCTACCCAAGGTTCATAATCACCCAGGCAAATATCCGAAATAAAACAAATAAGTTTATTTAACAAAATGGTAGCACGAAACAGCAATAAACATATTTAATAACTTGCAACAAATAACACTACAGTCTGACACAGACAACATACAGGGTATAAAGAAAACACCTCACCGGTATCCTTGTCACTTTCAGGGACTGCTGTCTATCAATCCAAGCTTCTCCCCTCTCTCCTTTAAGGCTACCAGCAAACGTAGCGGCCCTAAGTCACTGTCACTCCGCTTTCAGCTGACACACAGCTCCCCAAGACCTGGAGAGGTAGATCAGGGCAACGACAGTACTCCAGGGACCGATTGTCCCGTTCTTGTCAGGGGCAGAGAATTATATCTCAACGCCAGCCTGACCTCAGCTATCACTTTGTAGTGAATGCCAATTTGCTGTTCTCTAGAGCTCTCTTTTAAGCCCAAAAATGGTTGCAATTTCAGGACCTGCCTGGTCCTTTTCTGTGTTTACCTTTTCACAGGTAAACATACAGTCAACAGGATAGCAGATGAGACTCTCCTGATTTAATTAGGAACAGGTATTGTTCTGTGGCTATACAGCAGAGTTTGTTAAAACAGGAGAGATCACAATCCAGACACATTTACATTTAAATACACAATGCAGCCCTCTGTAGTTAAACATAGAGCTCACATCTAAACAAAGATGAGAGACCCCCTGGTGTGCTGTACATTCATACAGGACTGGTGGACAATAACCCATTTGCCTAGACTGAAACATTGCACTAGTCTGCAAGATAACAATACATGCTGGCAGACATTTTACTACTTGCAAAGTAGAATATACACAAGTCTAAATATGACTGATAAATATGGGGAACCAAAGGGCTAGAAAAAGTATGTTTTACTATAAATGTTTTTATAGTCCACAGTTGACAGGTTGAGGTGATATTAATACTTTGTTTCCCCACAAATCCTCATACACACACCCTCATATACACCCTCATACACACACCCTTATATACATCTTTAGACACACATCCTCATATACACCCTCATACACAGACTCTCATACACACACACTCTCACCCCCCCACTCATATACACCCTTTCACACAAACTCTCTCATATACATCCTCATACACACACCCTCACCTTCTAATATACACCCTCATACACACACCCTCACACACCCACCCTCTAATATACACCCTCACACACACACCCTCACACACACACCCTCTAATATACACCCTCATACACACACCCTCACACACACACCCTCTAACACACACCCTCATATACGCACACACATATACACCCTCATACACACACACACCCTCATATACACACAAACACACACACATATACACACCCTCTCCCACCGGTGGTGGTCATTTCTGTGAATGCAAAAATTCCGACCACACTTACATTCCTGTTGTTCAGAAATCAATGCAAAGAGCCGACGGGTGTACAATGTTTTTTTGAAAGATTTGTACATTGTTCACCCGCCGGGTCCTAGCATTGCTATCTGAACATCAGGAATGTAAGTGTCGCTCTTTAAAGTGACGTCCATCTGTGCGACGGTATCTTCATGTATCGCAATTGTTGGCTGTCACTTTTTTAAACAGTCTGTATTTACACTTTGTCGGGAATCACAGCCTTTGGGTTCATCATGTCGCTGTAAGTGTGGTCGGCATTTTCGCATTCACATTATCCTACCCCACTCACTCTCACACACACACACTCACTCTCACACACACTCACTCTCACACACACACACTCTCACACACACACACTCACTCTCACACACACTCACTCTCACACACACACACTCACTCTCACACACACTCACTCTCACACACACACACTCACTCTCACACACTCACTCTCACACACACACACTCTCACACACACTCACTCACACACACACTCACACACACTCACTCTCACACACACTCACTCTCACACACACTCACTCACACACACACACTCACTCTCACACACACACTCACTCACTCTCACTCACACACACACTCACTCTCACACACACACACACTCACTCTCACACACACTCACTCTCACACACACACACACACACACACACACACACACACTCACTCTCACACACACACTCACACACACTCACTCTCACACACACTCACTCACACACACTCACTCTCACACACACACACACTCACACACACACACACACACACTCACTCTCACACACACACACACACACACTCACTCTCACACACTCACTCTCACACACACACACACACACACACACTCACTGATAGTTCATGCTCCTGTCTGACACACGCTATGGTTACAATGTGGGCTCTTTAAATATCAAGCTGACCTGTGCCCTGTGCTGACAACTGGAGATCACCCACAGATCTGGTGCCGCAGGACTTATATTTCTGGTAGCTGAGTAACCATGGCATCTGCCTGCTGAGAATATATATATATATATGATTTATATATATCTGCATCCTACACACTTATGCCTTATTTAGACGTAGACGTAAATCCAAGTATTTTGCAAGTTAGCAAAACCACAGTAAGGGGGTAAATGTAAAATGTGTGCACAGATTTGGAGTTGGGAGGGGGCTGTGTCCTAACTAGACTGTAACTCGCTGTATGTGTGCTACATGCAGAAGCTGGTGGTGTGCTCCCCTTACAGGGGAATCATAGTTGGGGGGGAGGGGGGTTATTGACTACCGCAGGGGCAAATGCAGGATTTCTACAGGAGGGCTTTCAAATTCCTAATTTAGGATCAAAGAAATAGTTTTCTCCAATTTTAATTTGTTATTGTGAGCAACAAGTTGGGTTCACGTAGTGTGAGATAATATCTAACAACCGGTAATTAGTATTAGTATCCACCTATCCTGTACTCAGATAAAAGTGTGTGCGCCTGCCGCACCGTGACTCCACTCACATATGTCATGTGACTCCCCTGAAGTTCCTCCCTGCCTGAGAGGGAGCCACGTAATTTGCCTTTGGCAGCTCTTGCTGTGTGATAGTAGGGACAAGTGGGGAACACTCAGAACATGAAGTAAGAGGCGGCAGAACCAATAGGCACAAATGTTTGCACATCTGTAAGGGTGCGCTGTATACCCTTTGTGTGCCCTCTCTGGTGGACGTACTGAGCCCCCGTGGCGCCATCATATACCCAACATATTCAGGCTTAGCTTCAGGTGGAATCCACAAGATAGATAATAATATAGGTTTACCTGATATTGCGGATCCCCCAAACGCTGTAACGGTCCAGATGTGATGCCAACAGGCAGCATCGCTGCCAACGCCTCTCCACCGTGCACGACCCATGCACATTAATGGGATAGAGTGGAGCAATCGTTAGGAGGTATTGGGGTTCCAGGACGCCTGTCGTCTCAGCGTTATGCAGAACTAGAATTATCTCTGTCCAAAACTCATATTTTGTTTTGGGTGGAATTAACCTTTAAAATCAATTCCCCAAAATAGCAGCGTACAGTCACCTGCGCTAGAATCCGTAATATGTTATATAATGACACACTTATGGGGTCAGATCTCCTGTATGTGATAGATGGACTACCCAGCTTTCATTTCCTAGGTCTACATGTCTACGGCGAAGTAAGTGCGGGATAATGACAATGCACCATAAGAAGGGCGGATTCACAACTCATTATTTTTCAGGATTATATTCTGTATTATCTTGTATTTTGGCTCCAACTATAATTTATCAGAGTGTTTTATTTTACTTTTCACTCCCATATTTAGACTTGCCCTTAATTACTAAGTAACTTACTAACTAAGTAAGCTTTGCCTGAGGGTCCATAGAATGCAGACTATACTGCATCCATTCCCTACTCTCACATTGCATCCGTTCCCTACCCCCACACTTGATACGTTCCCTACCCTCACACTGCATCCGTTCCCTACTCTCACTGCATCCGGTCCCTACCCTCACACTGCATCCGGTCCCTACCCTCACACTGCACCTCTTCCCTACCCTCACACTGCATCTGTTCCCTACCCTCACACTGCATACAATCCCTACCCTCACACTGCATACGGTCCCTACCCTCGCACTGCATCCGTTCCCTGCGCTCGCACTGCATCCTTCCCCTACTCTTGCACTGCATTCGTTCCCTACTCTCACACTGCATCCATTCACTACTTTCACACTGCATCTGCTCTCTGACCCCACGCTGCTTATGGTCCCTACTGTCGCACTGCATCCGTCCACTGCCCTCGCACTGCATCCGTTACCTAATCTCGCACTGCAATCGTTCCCTACTCTCACACTGCATCCGCCCCCTACTCTCACACTGCATCCGTTACCTACGTTCGCACTGCAGCCGGCCACTACCCTCACACTGCATCCGCTCCCTACCCTCGTGCTGCATCCGCTCCCTACCCTCGCACTGCATTCGGTCCCTAACCTCACACTGCATCTGTTCCCTACTGCCACACTGCACCCGTTCGCTACCCTCACGCTGCATCCGTTCGCTACCCTCGCACTGCATCCGTTCCCTAACCTCACACTGCATCTGTTCCCTCCTGCCACACTGCATCCGGTCGCTACCATCACACTGCATCCGTTCACTGCCCTCACACTGCATCCGTTCCCTAACCTCACACTGCATATGTTCCCTACTGTCACACTGCATCCGTTCGATACCCTCACACTGCATCCGTTCCCTACTCTTGCACTACATCCTTTCCCTAATCTCACACTGCATCTGTTCACTACTCTCACACTGAATCCCTTTTTTTGGGACTTTATATTCCACATGTGTGTTGGACGTATCCTGCAGTGTATTGTCTGTCAGAGCAGAGCGGACTTAGACCTGTATTCATCACCAGACGTATCTTCACATCCGCTCCTTGTTGAATACGGATGTACGTGTATCTGATATATGTTCATATTTTGAAAAAAAAACGCCCATTACGTTGGTTTTGCGCTTGTAATGAATTAGCCCCACTGCTTCCGCTCACTGTGCTCATACTGCGTCCGCTCACTGTGCTCATACTGCGTCCGCTCACTGTGCTCATACTGCGTCCGCTCACTGTGCTCATACTGCGTCCGCTCACTGTGCTCATACTGCGTCCGCTCACTGTGCTCATACTGCGTCCGCTCACTGTGCTCATACTGCGTCCGCTCACTGTGCTCATACTGCGTCCGCTCACTGTGCTCATACTGCCCCCGCTCACTGTGCTCATACTGCACCCGCTCACTGTGCTCATACTGCACCCGCTCACTGTGCTCATACTGCGTCCGCTCACTGTGCTCATACTGCGTCCTCTCACTGTGCTCATACTGCGTCCGCTCACTGTGCTCATACTGCGCCCGCTCACTGTGCTCATACTGCGTCCGCTCACTGTGCTCATACTGCACCCGCTCATTGAGCTCATACTGCACCCGCTCACTGCGCTCATACTCCGTCCACTCACTGTGCTCATACTGCGTTCACTCACTGTGCTTATACCGCACCTGCTCACTGCGCTCATACTGCACCCGCTCACTGTGCTCATACTGCACCCCCTCACTGTGCTCCTACTGCACCCGCTCACTGCGCTCATACTGCGTCCGCTCACTGTGCTCATACTGCACCCGCTCACTGTGCTCATACTGCATCTGCTCACTGTGCTCATACTCCGTCCACTCACTGTGCTCATACCGCACCCGCTCACTGTGCTCATACTGCACCCGCTCCCTGCACTCATACTGCGTTCACTCACTGTGCTCATACCGCACCCGCTCACTGCGCTCTCACTGCACCCGCTCACTGTGCTCATACTGCGTCTGCTCACTGTGCTCATACTGCACCAGCTCACTGTGCTCATACTGCGTCCGCTCACTGTGCTCATACTGCATCTGCTCACTGTGCTCATATTGCGTCCACTCACTGTGCTCATACTGCGTCCGCTCACTGTGCTCATACTGCGTCCGCTCACTGTGCTCATACTGCGTCCGCTCACTGTGCTCATACTGCGCCCGCTCACTGTGCTCATACTGCGTCCGCTCACTGTGCTCATACTGCGTCCGCTCACTGTGCTCATACTGCACCCGCTCATTGAGCTCATACTGCACCAGCTCCCTGCACTCATACTCCGTCCACTCACTGTGCTCATACTGCGTTCACTCACTGTGCTCATACCGCACCCGCTCACTGCGCTCTCACTGCACCCGCTCACTGCGCTCATACTGCACCCGCTCACTGTGCTCATACTGCGTCCACTCACTGTGCTCATACTGCGTTCACTCACTGTGCTCATACTGCACCCGCTCACTGTGCTCATACTGCGTCCGCTCACTGTGCTCATACTGCATCTGCTCACTGTGCTCACACTGCACCCGCTCACTGTGCTCATACTGCGTCCGCTCACTGTGCTCATACTGCGTCCGCTCACTGTGCTCATACTGCGTCCGCTCACTGTGCTCATACAGCGTCCGCTCACTGTGCTCATACAGCGTTCACTCACTGTGCTCATACCGCACCCGCTCACTGCGCTCTCACTGCACCCGCTCACTGCGCTCATACTGCACCCGCTCACTGTGCTCATACTGCACCCGCTCACTGTGCTCGTACTGCACCCGCTCACTGTGCTCATACTGCGTCCGCTCATTGAGCTCATACTGCACCCGCTCACTGTGCTCATACTGCGTCCGCTCACTGTGCTCATACTGCACCCGCTCACTGCGCTCATACTGCACCTGCTCACTGCACTCATACTCCGTCCACTCACTGTGCTCATACTGCGTTCACTCACTGTGCTCATACCGCACCTGCTCACTGTGCTCATACTCCGTCCGCTCACTGTGCTCATTCTGCGTCCGCTCACTGTGCTCATACTGCGTCCGCTCACTGTGCTCATACTCCGTCCACTCACTGTGCTCATACTGCGTTCACTCACTGTGCTCATACCGCTCCTGCTCACTGCGCTCATACTCCGTCCGCTCACTGTGCTTATTCTGCGTCCGCTCACTGTGCTCATACTGCACCTGCTCATTGTGCTCATTCTGCGTCCACTCACTGTGCTCATACTGCACCCGCTCACTGTGCCCATACTGCACCCGCTCATTGTGCTCATTCTGCGTCTGCTCACTGCACTCATACTGCGTCCGCTCACTGCGCTTGTACTGTGTCCGATCACTGCGCTCCTACAGTGTCCACTCACTGCACTCGTACAGCGTCCGCTCACTGCGCTTGTACTGTGTCCGATCACTGCGCTCCTACAGTGTCCACTCACTGCACTCGTACAGCGTCCGCTCACTGCGCTCGAACTGCGTACGCTTACTGTGCTTGAACTGCATCCGCTCGCTGAGCTCGTACTGCGCTCACTGCGCTCCTACAGCGTCCACTCACGACGCTCTTACTGCATCCGCTCACTGCGATTAAACTGCATCAGCTCACTAAGCTCACACTGTAGACAGAACTGGGTTATATTCTGTGTGTTCTAAATTCTCATCTATTACAAACATGTAAGACAACATATTACATTCACAGATTAATGATAAAATAGGTCAGATTTTCATTCTTATTAAACGATTGAAGACACGAGAAACCCTAAACCAATTATACACCACAATCAGGAGCCGGAGGCTGCAAGAAATGAAGATTCACCGTCTGTTCAACGTAAAAAAGAGCAATTCACATAGGACATAAAAATAATAATATCTCTTTACACTCTTCAGAGACTCTGCAATTACTGACATACTGTAGGTATAAGGACATTTCTCCTGCCTCAGATTCCAGCAATAACTCCGCAGAACATGATACATTTACAGTATGTGTTGCACAGCGTATAATACACTAATCACATCATGCTCACTGTCTGCACAAACACACAACATGAAATAAACCAAAGAACTTACAATCTACTAGCTGAGTGTATAGCACAATGTATGATCAGATCTCAGCCTTCTCCCCTCTATGTCTCCAATCTGTCACTACAATAATCTGCTCTCTCTGACCTCTGTATAGATCACCCTTCTGCAATGTGACATCTGTGTATAATTATCCTCCAACTATTATATAACGTACACACTCACCGTACAGAGAGATGTCTCACACACAGCGGAGGATTCCTTCTGTCTATCCCACGTCTGAGATTCACCGCCACAAAGAGCACTGCATATAAAGCAGAGCTTGCTGGGAGATGTGAGGGTGATGTGAGGGTGCAGAACTGGCTGGGAGATGTGAGGGTGCAGAGCTTGCTGGGAGATGTGAGGGTGCAGAGCTTGTTGGGAGATGTGAGGGTGCAGAGCTGGATGGGCGATGTGAGGGTGAAGAGCTTGTTGGGAGATGTGAGGGTGCAGAGCTTGCTGGAAGATGTGAGGGTGCAGAGCTTGCTGCAAGATTTGAGGGTGATGTGAGGGTGCAGAGCTTGATGGGAGATGTGAGGGTGCAGAGCTTGCTGGGAGATGTGAGGGTGATGTGAGGGTGCAGAGCTTGTTGGGTGATGTGAGGGTGCAGAGCTTGCTGGGAGATGTGAGTGTGCAGAGCTTACTGCGCGATGTGAGGGTGCAGAGATTGCTGGGAGATGTGAGGGTGATGTGAGGGTGCAGAGCTTGTTGGGTGATGTGAGGGTGCAGAGCTTGCTGGGAGATGTGAGGGTGCAGAGCTTGCTGGGTGATGTGAGGGTGCAGAGCTTGCTGGAGATGTGAGGGTGCAGAGCTTGCTGGGTGATGTGAGGGCGCAAAGCTGGCTGGGTGATGTGAGGGTGCAGAGCTTGCTGGGAGATGTGAGGGTGCAGAGCTTACTGCGCGATGTGAGGGTGCAGAGCTTACTGCGTGATGTAAGGGTGCAGAGCATGCTGGTTGATGTGAGGGTGCAGAGCTTGCTGGTTGATGTGAGGGTGCAGAGCTTGCTGGGAGATGTGAGGGTGCAGAGCTTACTGCGCGATGTGAGGGTGCAGAGCTTACTGCGTGATGTGAGGGTGCAGAGCATGCTGGTTGATGTGAGGGTGCAGAGCTTGCTGGTTGATGTGAGGGTGCAGAGCTTGCTGGGCGATGTGAGGGTGCAGAGCTTGCTGGGAGATGTGAGGGTGCAGAGCTTGCTGGGAGATGTGAGGGTGCAGAGCTTGCTGGGAGATGTGAGGGTGCAGAGCTTGCTGGGAGATGTGAGGGTGCAGAGCTTGCTGGGAGATGTGAGGGTGCAGAGCTTGCTGGGAGATGTGAGGGTGCAGAGCTTACTGCGCGATGTGAGGGTGCAGAGCTTACTGCGTGATGTGAGGGTGCAGAGCTTGCTGGTTGATGTGAGGGTGCAGAGCTTGCTGGTTGATGTGAGGGTGCAGAGCTTGCTGGTTGATGTGAGGGTGCAGAGCTTGCTGGGCGATGTGAGGGTGCAGAGCTTGCTGGGCGATGTGAGGGTGCAGAGCTTGCTGGGCGATGTGAGGGTGCAGAGCTTGCTGGTTGATGTGAGGGTGCAGAGCTTGCTGAGTGATGTGAGGGTGCAGAGCTTGCTGGTTGATGTGAGGGTGCAGAGCTTGCTGGGAGATGTGAGGGTGTAGAGCTTGCTGGGAGATGTGAGGGTGATGTGAAGGTGCAGAGCTTGCTGGGAGATGTGAGGGTGCAGAGCTTGCTGGGAGATGTGAGGGTGCAGAGCTTGTTGGGAGATGTGAGGGTGCAGAGCTTGCTGGGAGATGTGAGGGTGCAGAGCTTGCTGGGAGATGTGAGGGTGCAGAGCTTGTTGGGAGATGTGAGGGTGCAGAGCTGGATGGGCGATGTGAGGGTGAAGAGCTTGCTGGGAGATGTGAGGGTGCAGAGCTTGCTGGAAGATGTGAGGGTGCAGAGCTTGCTGCAAGATTTGAGGGTGATGTGAGGGTGCAGAGCTTGATGGGAGATGTGAGGGTGCAGAGCTTGCTGGGAGATGTGAGGGTGATGTGAGGGTGCAGAGCTTGCTGGGAGATGTGAGGGTGCAGAGCTTGCTGGGAGATGTGAGGGTGCAGAGCTTACTGCGCGATGTGAGGATGCAGAGCTTACTGCGTGATGTGAGGGTGCAGAGCATGCTGGTTGATGTGAGGGTGCAGAGCTTGCTGGTTGATGTGAGGGTGAAGAGCTTGCTGGGCGATGTGAGGGTGCAGAGCTTGCTGGGCGATGTGAGGGTGCAGAGCTTGCTGGGAGATGTGAGGGTGCAGAGCTTGCTGGGCGATGTGAGGGTGCAGAGCTTGCTGGGAGATGTGAGGGTGCAGAGCTTGCTGGTTGATGTGAGGGTGCAGAGCTTGCTGAGTGATGTGAGGGTGCAGAGCTTGCTGGTTGATGTGAGGGTGCAGAGCTTGCTGGGAGATGTGAGGGTGCAGAGCTTGCTGGGAGATGTGAGGGTGCAAAGCTTGCTGGGAGATGTGAGGGTGCAGAGCTTGCTGGGAGATGTGAGGGTGCAGAGCTTGCTGGGAGATGTGAGGGTGCAGAGCTTGCTGGGAGATTTGAGAGTGATGTGAGGGTACAGAGCTTGCTGGGAGATGTGAGGGTGCAGAGCTTGCTGGGAGATGTGAGGGTGCAGAGCTTGCTGGGAGATGTGAGGGTGCAGAGCTTGCTGGGAGATTTGAGGGTGATGTGAGGGTACAGAGCTTGCTGGGAGATGTGAGGGTGCAGAGCTTGCTGGGAGATGTGAGGGTGCAGAGCTTGCTGGGAGATGTGAGGGTGCAGAGCTTGCTGGGAGATGTGAGGGTGCAGAGCTTGCTAGGAGATGTGAGGGTGCAGAGCTTGCTGGGAGATGTGAGGGTGCAGAGCTTGCTGGGAGATGTGAGGGTGTAGAGCTTGCTGGGAGATGTGAGGGTGCAGAGCTTGCTGGGAGATGTGAGGGTGCAGAGCTTGCTGGGAGATGTGAGGGTGCAGAGCTTGTTGGGTGATGTGAAGGTGCAGAGCTTGCTGGGAGATGTGAGGGTGCAGAGCTTGCTGGGAGATGTGAGGGTGCAGAGCTCGATGGGTGATGTGAGGGTGCAGAGCGATTAGTGTGACTATAAGAAAGGATGAGGACATGTTGCCATGTGTGTTGGGTGCAGGGCATTTATTTGGGGGGATCATCAGTCTGTGGGGGAGTCAGACCAGTGTTTGGGGGACGCCGGCATCTGCTGGGTGTGTTAGGGGCGATGAATTTGGAAAAGATGCTCAGTTTATCCCTGAATTCAGAGAAGAGAGACCAGGAGATTTTTCCGGAGATGCCAGCCTGTGCGGTGGTGGTGGGAGCTATGGATGCCAGCCTGGGGGCAGAGTAAGGTGGTCAGGAGTTGCCAGCCTGTGTGGTGGTGGGGGCTATAGATGCCAGCCTGGGGGGCTGAGGTGAGGTTTCTGCCTGTAGGGGGAGATTCCGTGGCTGCTGTAGTCCGAGCCAAAAGATGAAGAAAAGAGGAAACATCAGATGGACATTTACGAGACAGCTGAGTTATTGGAACATATATCCTCAGGATTTCTGGAGATGTAGAGACAGAAAGCCGCAGATTGTGCCCGGTTCTGTATGTTCTATACCTAGCCTGCACTTTCGATCAATACATTTTTTATCGAGATATTAATTTTTATTAATTGTAGATTGTCTCAACCTAGAAATTGTTAGCTGATATCTCAGCGTCCATGTTGACCAGCAACGTATATACCATCTCAGTGGGTTCATGGATCCTTTGTGCCAGGACCAGACCATGGTTACATGTAAGTGTATATACATTCAGATGAGGAAGAATTCGAGCATTGGCCATATTAGAGTCTTTAATATTCTTAGTTGATGAGGAAGGTTTAAGTGGTGGAACTCTAGATTAGATGTATTAATATCCAGGTGGATTCTTAAGAAGACTACAGTAGGTTTTATGAAAGCTACCCTCTCTTTTTTCGGGAATAGAACTCTGAATTTGCCACCTTAGAAGTTCAAGTTCAATAGAAGGTCACCCTTCAGAGCCAAGAGACCCTGGTCTTAATTGGATGTTCTTAGAAATAACTAACATGGGCTCTTCTCATCCCAACATGGTGGGATCAACATAGACTTTCTAAAAGTTCTTGTCAGTATTGGTGATTTCAAGCGCTACGGAATATGTTGGCGCTATGTAAATAAATGATGATGATGATTTCTATGTGATAACAACCAGACTACATGTGTGGTCAGTGACCTCCTGAGACCCCGACAATACCCATGGGAAGCCTCGTCAAGTTGTACATGTTGGGGCGTGGCTAAAGTTAAATTGTTACATATTTATTATGGGTGGAGCGTGATGGTGATCTAATATCAATAATTCCTGTTAACAATATAGGAGCCTCAGTATTTAGCTACAGCTTTATGGTCTCATACAGTTGGGGTAGCTATAGATTGTCCACCTTCCGCACATCAACCTTGGAAAGCGTCTCTGCAAACTAGGACTGCGTCTAGGTGTGTGAAGAGATGCAACGTGCAACACTGCAAACATAGCCTCAAACTTCACCTTCCTACCTTGTTATCAACCTTCCATTACATAAAACTTGTCCATTCTTATTTTACAATCCTGCTTAGATAACAATAATCTCGCTCTGCAAAATGAGTCTGTTTACTACAAATATCCCTGTGCCTCGTACCTCTGTGATGTCAGAGTTCTGATGAACTGACAAACTCAGTGTTTATTCATCCCACAAAACAGGAAGTAAGTGAAGGATAAACTGGCTCTGTATTCAGTTCTGTGGCCCTGACCCCCCAGAGCACGATTTAGTTGGAGTAGAAATGAGGCAGGATTTATATCATCCTTAAACTTGTCAGAAAGATATGTCAGATTGATGTAACAGCTAAGATGTACACGTACTTGTAATTATCATCATTAACCTAATTACATTCCTAGGGAGGTTTCTATGCATACAGCACATTGGTGAAAAGCTTCATCTCTCTGCATCAGTAATTTACAGATGATTCATTTATTACCTATATGCCTCAGACTTACTAATAACCTCTCCTAGGGGGCTGCCTTCTTGCCCCAGCTCATGGTCCACTCAGCGCACATTAAGGTGCCTCTTCCACATCTCGCCACTTGTTCAGGGGTCTCCTTTGTACCCCTCTTTCCTTACATAAACTTTCAGTTTTTCTCTTAATCCACTGCTGGGATTGGGAAGTTTTGTGTTACATGTAGAAATGATTTATGCGTGAAGGGTTTTATTTAGTACTATTACTGGACAAGTAGGATCTCGTTGTGTAATACGTCAGACTTTCCAGACCCCAGCATTATAGGGGGTCTGCTGACTACGTATGGAATGAGGAGGAGCTGGTGACAGACCCTCCACAAATCATATACCAATCAAGAAACTTTATCTAATTACCCTCCTTGTGGGAAGCCCTTTACCGTGGGAAGCAGATGAGTGATTAAAGGAGGCCAATCCCAGGTAACAGGAGTCTTCTACTTGGTACAAAACCGAGTTACGGCTCCTTTTGGTCTGGTCATGGATCAGAGCTGATACATTGGATGTTTAAGCCTCAGCAGATCTTGTCACTTTGTGCACCTGTCAAAAGCAGGAAGACATCAGTCTTGGTCCCTACCTTGCTGATTGAGGAGTGAATCGTGTGGTTCAGCCTCTAGATCCTGACTCCGGGAAAACGGTAATTAATCTCTCCATTATGATAGGGTTGTAGAGTAGGCTCTGAGTGCAGCGAACCCCCTGATACTTATTCCATGAAAGAGCTGTAATATGTGGTGTGTATTTTGCACAATAAACCACTGATTTGCTTTTTCCAACTTGTAGCCTTAGTGAATTATTATCCAGTAACGGTACCTGGTGTGCTAGGCTGCTATAGGAGACAGCCTATGGGCAAACCCACCAATTGGTATGATTAATTCTCACATATATATCACACATTGGCAGCCTGCAGCTCTCCAACTAGTGCAGAGCTACAGTCCCAACGAGCTAGAGTCTTACATCATCATGAAAACTTTCCTTTCCCACTGTATTCGGTATATACACCGAGCCGTGCGCTATGTCACGCAGGATGCTCCCTCTATACACAATTAACATATTTTTTGTTTTTCATTGCAGGAGTTAGTTAATTAAAGTAATTTAAGCAATTCAACATAATTGAGAATGTAGCACTTGAGATAATCAGGAGGAGATGCAGGAATAGTGTACGTTCTGCACATGTAAAAGTCGTGATGTGAGAAAATGAAGTGAGTGGGTGGGGGGTAAATGACGGGTGGATATCAATTCTTAAAAACTTGATTGTTCTGAATCAAGTTCTTTTGCAGCCCGGAATTGGTGTTGCCCCCCCCCCCCCTTTCCCCTTTCATGTTAACAGACGCCCCTAAATATCCAGTCCTGAAGCTGATTTCAGTAATCTCACTCTGCAAAACTAGGTCCACTTGTAGGGAACAAAATGACTCCACCCAGCTTCTTCCCTTGGCCAATGCCGGCTTCTATTCCTTCCCTAATGTTACAATCCTGTGTTGCAGTCCTCCATACCTTTATGTATAAAGTGGCGCTCAGTGCAAATAGAGGTGCCACCTTAATGAACTTCGTAAATCACAAAAGACTGACGCTTGGCTTTGGTGTCCATTTCATAGGCCAATTATGTGCAAATATTTTTTTAAAATCTTTTCAACAAATAAAGAGAGAATTCTCAGTTTTGAACCATTTGTATTATAGGCACATGCAGCTGCAACACGCTCTACTGACTCAATTTGGGAGTCTTTCCATTCAACTCGATCCTTCCCCTGACTAGTGTTACTTCAACAGGTGGGCGCCACGTAATCTATATCCAGTTTATATGCCAATACCCTTCCTCACCTTGGGCCTGATTCATTAAGGATCTTAACTTGAGAAACTTCTTATTTCAGTCTCCTGGGCAAAACCATGTTACAATGCAAGGGGTGCAAATTAGTTTTCTGTTTTGCACATAAGTTAAATACTGGCTGTTTTTTCACAGGCCCCATCCTGTACTAGATACCATCAAATCCAGCTATATATTGTACTACACCCCAACAAGTCTTTCTTATTAAAGAAAGTAGGCTTAATTAATTAGCTTAATTTCTTTATTAAAGAAAGGTATCAGGCTTAACACTAAATGCCGTAAGAGTCGTCGTGCTTCTGGCACCTGTAGAATGTGACTGTGGTACAGGGTATATAAGATACGGGTATTAATATCTCTCTATTATTTCCTAAAATATGTATATTTGTATTAACATTAGATATTTTGTTCAATAAAAATACCATCCAATATGTCATTAATATATTTACCGGAACCAAGGTGATTATTGCCCGAACATGGATCCCCAGTGACCCCCCCAACTTTCATGACTGGATTATTCGGGTAACTGATACGATAGGACAGAAGTATTATAAAATAGAGTCCAGATGAATAAAATCCAAACATGCAATAAAATCATTGTCCGACAATCTTGTCAAAATTTGTCACTAACCCGGTCAACTATGCCTAATATAATGGGTTTGTTCAGTCTTCTGTAACGTCGTGTTTGTGTCATTTACTAATATAATCTATATTGTACATTACTGCTGTTTATTTACACATCTCTATTTCTTGTTTACAAAACCTTCCATATATGATTATTAATGTAATTCAATAATTTATAAACCTTAGACAAATATTTATTACTATAGTTTACTTAAGTAATTTTGTTTTAATGTTACTATTTGTTGCTTGATTTTAAAAATTCAATAAAAAGAGATTTTTTTAGGATTGTAATACAGTATTGTACATACGTATGACACTGCCCTATGGGTGTGAAACAACTTCCCTGGTCCTTAATATACTTTCCACAATGAGTATTACACTTATGTACGTGTGATGTCTGTACGTTATCACAACGGTTCTGCCGGTCGGCCGCTCTATCGGTGCCGTTATATAGATATTCTGCTCAGTATAATTCTCCCAGCTGTCCATAGGGATCCTGACACATATAACCTCGTCTTCTATAGAGGACCAGCTGGGACATTGGCAGGATGATCTCTAGTATGCTCTGATCCAGCGTACACAGCCCATCCTAGTACCTGGATCCTGCCCTCCCGTCTCTTCTATCCTCGGTCACTGACTCCCCAGCGGTCATATCGCTCGATCTCTGCTCCACCAGCACCATCACGGGTAGGGGTAGCTGCTCTCATAATATGGCAGTGTCAGGTGATACACCAGGGGGGCTCAGTACCCGCAGAGGACGGATAGAGCTCTATGGACTGTATGGAGTCCCCATCTTTTCAGCAGATAGTTATGAGAGATGAAGATCACAGATCTGACAGTAAATGGTGCAGGTGGGTACACAGGAATCTGCAGTAAGACTACAGAGGTGTGTACCCGGCTTTAGTGTGATCAGGATGATACGCTGGGGGCAGATGGCCCATAGCTGCCAGATATGACCATCCCAGGGGGACTGGCGGGATATTCAGGACCGTAATTAGCACAGGTATGTGTGTGGGCAGGTTACACAGAGAGCTGCCTCCCCCCGCCACACGTTTAAGGTTTATATAAGCAGCTCTGGGAAGATCGTGATCTGTCACTCACATACTGAACGCTGATTATTGTATGCATGTGATTAACTTGTCATGTATGAATGTATCGTGTGGGCAGCACCTACTGATGATCCATCACTCGGTATAAAGGGAAAAAAGAGACATCTGCAGACTGCAGGACTCACAGAGACAGCCCAGGAAAGAAGGAGACCGTGAAGAAGGAGAGACGATCTGTGTATCTGTTACCAATATTATCCAGAGCTGTATCATTTCCTTACTGTGACGTCCTGCCATCCAGAACACACTGAGTATTGTAAATGGGCAAACACAGGGGTTCTACAGGAGGGTTTCCAAAGGTTTCATTTCAGAACAAAGCAAAATATATAAACTTATCAATATGTTTTATTATATATGTCCAAATGTACAGCATGAACATGACACAGAGAAGTGGTACTGTGCAGTGTCCATATGTACAGCATGAACATGACACAGAGAAGTGGTACTGTGCAGTGTCCATATGTACAGCATGAACATGACACAGAGAAGTGATACTGTGCAGTGTCCATATGTACAGCATGAACATGACACAGAGAAGTGGTACTGTGAAGTGTACATATGTACAGCATGAACATGACACAGAGAAGTGGTACTGTGAAGTGTCCATATGTACAGCATGAACATGACACAGAGAAGTGGTACTGTGCAGTGTCCATATGTACAGCCTGAACATGACACAGAGAAGTGATACTGTGCAGTGTCCATATGTACAGCATGAACATGACACAGAGAAGTGGTACTGTGCAGTGTACATATGTACAGTATGAACATGACACAGAGAAGTGGTACTGTGCAGTGTCCATATGTACAGCATGAACATGACACAGAGAAGTGGTACTGTGCAGTGTACATATGTACAGCATGAACATGACAGAGAAGTGGTACTGTGCAGTGTTCAGATGTACAGCATGAACATGACACAGAGAAGTGGTACTGTGCAGTGTTCAGATGTACAGCATGAACATGACACATAGAAGTGGTACTGTGCAGTGTTCATATGTACAGCATGACACATAGAAGTGGTACTGTGCAGTGTTCATATGTACAGCATGAACATGACACAGAGAAGGGGTACTGTGCAGTGTTCAGATGTACAGCATGAACATGACACAGAAGTGGTACTGTGCAGTATTCATATGTACAGCTTCATAATGACAGAAAGTAAAGTGCTACTGTGCAGTGTCCGTACATAGCGCATAGTAAAACAATTCAGAATTGCATGTAGAACTGTCTGAATGGCAGAATATCCATGTACAGTATGTAGATCAACGTCACAATTCATTCCATGATCAGACTACAACATGCGGATAATAGCGGAGGACAGTTAATGATAAATGTTACATATTCCACTGGTCAGCGTAAATATCGCCAGTGAGTAACACGCCATATTGTATCTAACGTTTTATACAGCTGGAGCATCATCATCATCAACATTTATTTATATAGCGCCAGCAAATTCCGTAGCGTTTAACAATTGGGAACAAACATTAATAAAACAATACTGGGTAATACATACAGACAGAGAGATAAGAGGACCCTGCTCACAAGCTTACAATCTATGGGATCATGACTGCATTACAAGGAAACACAGATAACACAGCATCCCCCCGAGACTCCCACAATATCCTCAGCTCTCCGTATCTATCCTTTCTCTGTACGGGACACACCGACCTCCATGCAAAAACCGCTACAGAATAAGTTACTGGGGTCCGGGTGACTCCTTCCACGCTGTATAGAGCAATTAGCCCAAAGGTTCCGTTATAGTCACAATACAAAGGTTCAATAACCCCATAAATGTATTTATCAATCATTTATGTTTGTCCCCATTTGTAAAGTGCTGCGGAATATGTTGGCGCTATATAAATACATGATGATGATTACTGAGCCAGACATTGCCCCCGCCAAACAGAGTAAGAACATAATCCTCGGACCGTACAATGAGGGCAGGTAAGATGGGGGGGGGGGCAGTTTTTAGGGACGTATTAGACAAGTTCCACAGACATGTGTTGGGGGAAGGGCAACAATTTCAGCCCTGGGCGATTTACCGTGTAAATATGTGATTCAGGTTTATTCGTGTTGGTCGTTCGGCAGCGGATTGATTTTTTATTTAAAACAAAATAATTACAATTAAATTTTCCTAATTTTTACAGGTATTTTTCCCAAAAAGTGTCATTTTCGGGAAATAAAACGATATGTGGAAACACTGGTTATATCGGAGACCTGACAATGGTGAGCGCAGATTATCAGCTGCTTCCATGAAAAGAGCTCTGCTGCCACCCAGGGACAGATTTATGTTACTACAGCCTTGTGAGTCGCAGGGTTCAAACCTAAACCAGAGGTATCATAATTATTATTATTATTATTATCATCATTTGTTTGTATGGTAAGACATATTCCGCAGTGCCTCATTAGTACAGATATGACATACATGAAAACAGTGAACATAACATGCACATGGATACAGGGCAGGATAATAACTACATGGATGCAATTAGCAGAACAAGTAGCATACAGAAGAATTCAGCATAAGACATGACAGGGACAAACAAGGGAGACAGAGACTGGGCGGATATGAGACATAGGGTCCTGTCCATAAGAGCTTACAGTCTAGAGGGAGGGAAATGTGAGACATCTAGAGCTGAACAGACATTAGGATCAGTGGTCCATGCCCGTAGCAGAGGACGTGGAGGTTAATCAGTTGTACTGTCAGCAGTTCGTGACTTTCAGTGGGTTCCATATTTGACAATCAAGGGACCCTGTTATCCCTCCCTACCCTTCTCCTGTGCCCCCTGGACCTCCCGATCCATCCTCAATTAGCTGCCCTCTATCCATGACCTTTTCATCTCCAACTCTCTTTACATTGCTATCACTGAAACCTGGCTCTCTTCTACTGACACTGCTTCCCCAGCCGCTCTCTTCCATAAGGGCCTCTCCTTCACTCACTCCACCAGACTGGATGACCATCCTGAAGGTGGTGTGGGCCTTCTCCTATCCCCTAACTGTACTTTTCGGGTCATTCCCACAGAGCCCTCCCTCTCTTTCTCCTCCTTTGAAGTCCACTCTATCAATCTATTCTCCCCCATCCAACTCCATGTCGCTGTCATCTACTGTCCACCTGGTCCCATTTCCATTTTTCTTGACAACTTAGCTTCCCCACTACCTCTCCTCTGACCTCCCCTCCATCATACTTGGTGATTTTAATATTCCTATTGATAACCCCTCTGACCCTGCCTCCATCAAACTTCTCACCCTTTTTTACTCCTTTGGCCTTACTCAGTGGACATTTTCCCCCCACCCACTGTCTTGGTCACTCCCTTGACCTTGTCTTCTCTTATATCTGTGATCTTTCAGACTTCTCTAACTCTCCCTTCCCACACTCCGACCACCATCTCCCCTCCTTCACTCTTCCCTTGCTCCCCCCACCCCGTCACTAACCGCACTATGCCCAATCTTGACGCACTTGACCCTACTACTTTTTCCTCCTTTCTCAAAACTCTCCTCTCCCCTCTTCCCACCCTTGCCTGCCGTAACCAGGCGACCTCCCTCTATAACCACTCCCTCATCACTGCCCTGGATGCCGCTGCCCCACCCTCTTCTGTCCACCATCTCCTCTTGTCACCACAACCTTTTCACTGCAAATTTACCCGCTTCCTTCAGAAATGCCACCTTTTTGCCACGTTCAACTTTCTCCTCTACCCCCCGCCCCTCCTATTCCGCTCTCCCTCTCTGCCACCGACTTTGCCTCATTTTCTTCTCCAAAATCGAGTCAATATCGATATCTCCTCTTCGCATCTTTCTCCTGCCACTCTCATTGCTCCGCCTTTCTCTAACAACCAACTCTGGCGCTCCTTCCGCCCTGTCACGGGCACTAGGAGTCTTTACCCAGGGATCACCAGATGATAGGCTTACCAGAGCAGTATAGGTGGTAATATGGTACTCTGGTAGCAGGGTGATCACGGAACAGGAAATAGCAGATGATGAGATGCTCAGGAAAGTCTATGACTAGCAGCACTGGCAATATGGAGGTAGTAATACACGAGGAACTGTATGGACCAAGGACACGTGAAGGTAGTCAGTGGTCTGCGGTAGCAAGTTGTACCACTGCTATAGTGAGGAGGAATGTCCAACAGAAACGAGGAGGTGATGAGAGTCAGCGGTCTGCGGATAGCAAGTTGTACCGCTGTCTGAGTGAAGGAATGGAATCCAAATGGAGGTATCCGGGGAGTCAGTGGTCTGCGTTAGCAAGTTGTACCACTGCTATGTGAGAGGATACTGGAACAGGTGAAACTGTAAACAGGAGTCAGTGGTCTGACATCAGCAAGTTGTACCACTGAATATATATGTGAGGAGGTGCACGGGGGAAGACTGCAACACAGGATATACACAGGCACCTTATACACGATCCACAGTAATATGCACAATATGGATATACATATATATAAATGACTGATCAGGTCTGCAATCTAGAAAGTCTCTTGAAGTAGTCCAGCACAATGATAACACAGTCAATGATGGCAATAGACTCAGCGGACAGCAAACTCCAGAGAGAACCAAACACAGTCCAGCAAGATATGCAATACACAGCACAGTCAATGAGAAGTATGCATACCGTGGTTCAGCAGTAGCAGTCAGATGGGATTGCAGCGGTACCTGAGCGGCTGGAGACCGACTGGATAGGAAGTCCCTGGATAGGTGAAGCAGCGGTCTAGCAGGTGCAGCGCACAGGTGAGTAGACCGACAGGGACACGAATCCACAGGAGTCAGCAACACGTGGAACTGGACTCATAGGAAACCCAGGAGAATGGAGATGATCCAGCAGAGGGTAGTAGAAGAGATACAAATCCAATGCTGACAGGAGGGTAGAGGCCAGTGGAACACGTGAAGGCGTGGAGAGTGGATCAGCAGGAGATGGACGATAGCGCTGACCACAGCGGCAGGACTCAGCGGCACACGGAGGTAACCAGTAGCAACCACAGGAACCAACAGCGATGGGAAACAGGAGTGCAGCGCAGGGCAGGAACTGTAGATCACGAAGTGTAGCAGATGGTAATGAAAAGCGGCAGTCTCGAGGAAGTCACAGCAAAGATGAGATGAGAGTGTAGTGCACGGAGGCAGCGGATAGTAATCAGCTGGCAGTCACGATGTTGAACACAGGCGAGTTGTAAGCAGGAGACTGTAGTGCACAGAGGCAGCGGATAGCAGTCAGCTGGCAGTCACGATGTTGAACACAGGCGAATTGCAAGCAGGAGACTGTAGTGCACAGAGGCAGCGGATAGTAGTCAGCTGGCAGTCACGATGTTGAACACAGGCGAGTTGCAAGCAGGAGACTGTAGTGCACAGAGGCAGCGGATAGAAATCAGCAAACAGACTTGATGAGAAGCAGGTGAGTGAGGTAAAAGCTGGAGTGCACGGAGGCAGCGGATAGCAATGAGCAAACAGTCACATTGATATAAAATAACGTTGAAGTGGTGTAGAAGACTGTAGTGCACGGAGGCAGCGGATAGGAATCAGCAAACAGTCATGATGATAAAGTTGATGGTAGAAGTGGTATGGAACCACAGTAGTAGAAGTGGTTTGGAAACCACAGGAATCAGCAGCACTGAATACACAAGTAATACAGGAACACCTTCAGAGACTCATGAGGAATGAGACTCCAAGATCAGGCAACGTGGTAGTGACCACAGGTGCTTAATATAGGGAGGTTGCCTGATCTGCCAATTAAGTTAAAGGGGTATACACTGAAGTATAGAAAAGGGCTGCGCATGCGCAGACCCTCAGGATGGTGGACGGCCACGGTTCCTAAATGTCCGGGAAGAGGCACTCACGGTCCGGTGAGTGACAGTACCCCCCCTTTTAAAGGTGGGCACAGAACGCCTGGAACCGGGCTTGTCCGGATTTTTGGAGTAAAACTTCTTCAAAAGGGCAGGAGCATTAAGATCTTCAGCTTTGATCCAAGAGCGCTCCTCAGGACCAAAGCCCTTCCAATGAACGAGGAAGTGGAGGACTCCTCGCGAAATTTTTGCATCTAGTACCTCGGTAATCTCAAAATCCTCCTCCTGATGGACTTGAACTGGCTGCGGAGCTGAGGGAGGAGTTGAAAAACGGTTGATAATAAGAGGTTTGAGCAAAGATACATGGAAGGCATTAGAAATCCGAAGACTCTTAGGAAGAAGGAGTTTCACACATACTGGATTGATAACTTGAATGATCCTATATGGACCAATAAAACGAGGGGCGAATTTCATGGATGGAACCTTCAAACGAATATTTTTTGTGGATAACCAGACACGATCTCCAATTTTTAGTGGTGGAATAGCCCGCCTCTTCTTATCAGCGAAAGATTTATATTTGACAGATGTCTTCTTCAAACAGGTTCTAACCTGAGACCAGATATTTTTAAAGGTCTGACAAACAGTCTCCACCGCAGGAACTTGGGTGGGCGGGAGGGCAGGAAATTCCGGAAAAGACGGATGGTGACCGTAGACCACAAAGAATGGAGTTTTGGATGATGACTCATGGTACATGTTGTTATGGGCGAACTCAGCCCAAGGGAGTAACTCTACCCAGTTGTCTTGATTGGCTGATGAAAATATCCTTATAAAAGTCTCAAGATCTTGATTGACACGTTCGGTTTGTCCATTGGATTGTGGATGGTAAGAAGATGAGAGTGCTAATCGTATGCCCAAGGTTTTACAAAGGGCTCGCCAGAATCTGGACACGAATTGTACTCCTCTATCAGACACAATCTCAGATGGACATCCATGGATACGGAAGATCTCTTTAATGAAATGTTCAGCCAGGATAGACGAGGAAGGCAAACCAGACAGAGGGATGAAATGAGCCATCTTCGAAAATCTGTCCACTACGACCCAAATAGTGTTATGGTTCTTACTAGGTGGTAAGTCAGTAACGAAATCCATACTAATATGGGTCCATGGTTTGGACGGAATGGGTAGTGGTCGCAGCAACCCTGCTGGGGTTCTGCGGGAGGATTTGAATTGCGAACATAATTCACAGGAAGCAATGAACTCTTTGACGTCTCTCCTCATTGAAGGCCACCAGTAACTTCGAGAGAGGATCTCAAAAGTCTTGTGTTCACCGGCGTGTCCAGAAAAACGAGAGGCATGGAACCACGAAAGGATTTTCCTCCTTAGAGTAGGAGGCACGAGGGTCTTCCCAAATGGTAGCGTTTTGGTGGATGAAGCAGCCAGTGAGATACATTTGGGGTCTAGAATGGTATGGTTGGAAACCTCTTCTATATCAGAGGACGTAGCAAAGGCTCTAGATAAGGCATCAGCTTTTTTGTTCTTGGCAGCTGGTTTGAAGGTAATTATTAATTCAAAACGGG
Source organism: Mixophyes fleayi (assembly GCF_038048845.1). Taxonomy (NCBI): domain Eukaryota; kingdom Metazoa; phylum Chordata; class Amphibia; order Anura; family Limnodynastidae; genus Mixophyes; species Mixophyes fleayi. The sequence goes on from NC_134412.1 coordinate 1,992,532, forward strand.
AAAAGAAAAGAGACCATCTTGCTTGACGAGGGTTCAAGCATTGGGCAGACTGGAGATATGACAAGTTCTTATGATCCGTGAAGATCGTCACCGGATGGCGAGCTCCCTCCAACAAGTATCTCCATTCCTCTAATGCGGCTTTGATAGCCAGTAATTCCTTGTCTCCGATGGTATAATTCTTCTCTGCGGGTAGGAGACCCCGAGAATAGAAGGCACAAGGGTGGAATTTTTGCTGTTCCGAGCGTTGGGAGAGAATAGCTCCTAAGCCCACATTAGAGGCATCTACTTCTAGGAAAAAAGGGAGTGTCACATCAGGCTGACGAAGGATTGGAGCCGAAGAGAAGGACTCTTTTAATGTTTGAAAGGCTTGAATAGCCTCAGTAGACCATTGCTTAGGATTAGCCCCTTTACGAGTCAGGGCCACAATAGGAGATGCAATGGAAGAAAAGTCTTGAATGAAGCGTCTATAGTAATTGGCAAAACCTAAAAAACGCTGGATGGCACGAAGAGTAGTTGGCTGGGGCCAATGTAGTACAGCATTTACTTTGTCAGGATCCATCTTCAGACCAACTCCGGAAACAATATACCCCAAGAATGGAATCTGGGGTAATTCGAATGAACATTTTTCTAATTTACAGAACAATGAATTTTTCCGTAGCCTGGAGAGGACTTCTGCCACATGTTGGTGGTGAGAAGGCAGGTCCTGTGAAAAAATCAATATGTCGTCCAGGTAGACGACGACACATATATATAATAAGTCCCGAAAAATCTCATTGATGAAGCCCTGAAAAACAGCGGGGGCATTACATAGCCCGAAAGGCATTACCAGATATTCGTAATGCCCGTCTCTGGTGTTAAACGCCGTCTTCCATTCGTCACCGGAACGGATTCTGATTAAATTGTAAGCACCACGAAGATCCAACTTAGTAAAAATACGGGCTCCCTTAATGCGGTCAAATAGCTCAGTGATCAACGGAATGGGATACCGGTTCTTGATAGTAATGGCATTGAGTCCACGAAAATCTATACAAGGGCGTAATGATCCATCCTTCTTTTTGACAAAGAAGAACCCAGCTCCAGCGGGCGAGGTGGAAGGTCGAATGAACCCACGCTGGAGGTTCTCCCGTATATATTCAGATGTAGCTTGAGTTTCAGGTAACGAGAGTGGATAGACCCGGCCTCTGGGAGGAGTCTTGCCAGGAAGAAGATCAATCGGACAATCCCAAGAACGATGAGGAGGAAGACGTTCAGACTGAGCTTTATCAAAAACATCGGTAAATGAAGCATATTGAGGAGGGAGTCCCGGTGAAATAGCTGAAATGGAAGCTTGCTGTACCTTGAGAGGAATGACTTGGGAAAGGCAATGATGGTGACATTCAGGCCCCCAAGACGTGACTTGAGGGGTGCGCCAGTCAATCTGGGGAGAGTGACACTGAAGCCATGGAAGGCCTAGGACAATCGGACTTGTCGTAACAGGAAGAATTAAAAACGATATCTCTTCATGATGCAGAGCACCAATCTGAAGGGTTACTGGAGACGTACTCTGGGTGATGAGACCGTTGATGAGACGTGATCCATCGATAGCCGTCACAGTAATGGGAGTTTTTAAGGTAATCATTGGTAGAGACCATTGATTAACTAACGATTTGGAAATAAAATTTCCTGCTGCTCCGGAATCAATCAATGCCTGTGACTCAAAGGTCTTGGTAGCAAAGGAAATAGTCACATCAAAAGCGCAGACTTTAGATTTCATAGACGATGGAGAGGACTCCAGGGACCCTAACTTCACCTCTCCAGAACTAGTTAGGGCCTGGCATTTCCCGATCTCTTAGGGCAGGAGCTGAGGACATGAGTGGAATCAGCACAATAGATACAGAGTCTATTCTTGACTCTTCGTTTCCTCTCCTCAGAAGATAACTTGGAACGTCCAATCTCCATGGGAATCACAGCGGGTGACACTGGACGAAATTGAGGGTTAGAGCGAAAAGGTGCTTTAGCAGAAGTCGTTTTCTCAGCCTCTCTTTCACGAAATCTCATATCAACACGATGGCAAAGAGAGATCAAATCTTCAAGTGACGAAGGAAGCTCTTGGGTAGTCAGTGCATCTTTAATTTTATCGGAAAGCCCCTGCCAGAAGGCGGCAACTAGGGCTTCAGTGTTCCACTGAAGTTCAGAGGCTAAGATCCTAAATTGAATGACGTACTGGCCTACAGTATGAGATCCTTGTCGCAGACGGAGGATGCTGGAAGCAGCGGAGGTCACACGACCTGGTTCATCGAACACACTTCGGAATGTGGAAATGAATTTGGCACTATCTTGTAGAATTGGATCGTTTCTTTCCCACAGGGGGGAGGCCCAAGCCAGGGCTTGACCCGAAAACAATGAGATAAGATAGGCCACTCTGGAACGATGGGTAGAAAAATTTTGAGGTTGGAGTTCAAAATGGACTGAACATTGGTTAAGGAAACCTCTACAAGTTTTGGGGTCCCCGTCATATTTTGACGGAGTAGGCAGGTGAAGCGTAGGAGCTGTAGACACCTGGGATGGCAATGGGGAAACGGAGGAAAGCACAGGAGCTTCAATATTAGCTGTAACAGTCTGTCCAGATGTTCCTTGGGAGGTTAATGATTGGTAACATTGAAGTAACAGCTGTTGGCGAGCATCCTGTTGCTCCACACGGCTGACCAGATGCTGCAGCATCTCTTTAGCAGTAGGTTCCGTATCTGGGTCTGTCATGGCCTGATCTTACTGTCACGGGCACTAGGAGTCTTTACCCAGGGATCACCAGATGATAGGCTTACCAGAGCAGTATAGGTGGTAATATGGTACTCTGGTAGCAGGGTGATCACGGAACAGGAAATAGCAGATGATGAGATGCTCAGGAAAGTCTATGACTAGCAGCACTGGCAATATGGAGGTAGTAATACACGAGGAACTGTATGGACCAAGGACACGTGAAGGTAGTCAGTGGTCTGCGGTAGCAAGTTGTACCACTGCTATAGTGAGGAGGAATGTCCAACAGAAACGAGGAGGTGATGAGAGTCAGCGGTCTGCGGATAGCAAGTTGTACCGCTGTCTGAGTGAAGGAATGGAATCCAAATGGAGGTATCCGGGGAGTCAGTGGTCTGCGTTAGCAAGTTGTACCACTGCTATGTGAGAGGATACTGGAACAGGTGAAACTGTAAACAGGAGTCAGTGGTCTGACATCAGCAAGTTGTACCACTGAATATATATGTGAGGAGGTGCACGGGGGAAGACTGCAACACAGGATATACACAGGCACCTTATACACGATCCACAGTAATATGCACAATATGGATATACATATATATAAATGACTGATCAGGTCTGCAATCTAGAAAGTCTCTTGAAGTAGTCCAGCACAATGATAACACAGTCAATGATGGCAATAGACTCAGCGGACAGCAAACTCCAGAGAGAACCAAACACAGTCCAGCAAGATATGCAATACACAGCACAGTCAATGAGAAGTATGCATACCGTGGTTCAGCAGTAGCAGTCAGATGGGATTGCAGCGGTACCTGAGCGGCTGGAGACCGACTGGATAGGAAGTCCCTGGATAGGTGAAGCAGCGGTCTAGCAGGTGCAGCGCACAGGTGAGTAGACCGACAGGGACACGAATCCACAGGAGTCAGCAACACGTGGAACTGGACTCATAGGAAACCCAGGAGAATGGAGATGATCCAGCAGAGGGTAGTAGAAGAGATACAAATCCAATGCTGACAGGAGGGTAGAGGCCAGTGGAACACGTGAAGGCGTGGAGAGTGGATCAGCAGGAGATGGACGATAGCGCTGACCACAGCGGCAGGACTCAGCGGCACACGGAGGTAACCAGTAGCAACCACAGGAACCAACAGCGATGGGAAACAGGAGTGCAGCGCAGGGCAGGAACTGTAGATCACGAAGTGTAGCAGATGGTAATGAAAAGCGGCAGTCTCGAGGAAGTCACAGCAAAGATGAGATGAGAGTGTAGTGCACGGAGGCAGCGGATAGTAATCAGCTGGCAGTCACGATGTTGAACACAGGCGAGTTGTAAGCAGGAGACTGTAGTGCACAGAGGCAGCGGATAGCAGTCAGCTGGCAGTCACGATGTTGAACACAGGCGAATTGCAAGCAGGAGACTGTAGTGCACAGAGGCAGCGGATAGTAGTCAGCTGGCAGTCACGATGTTGAACACAGGCGAGTTGCAAGCAGGAGACTGTAGTGCACAGAGGCAGCGGATAGAAATCAGCAAACAGACTTGATGAGAAGCAGGTGAGTGAGGTAAAAGCTGGAGTGCACGGAGGCAGCGGATAGCAATGAGCAAACAGTCACATTGATATAAAATAACGTTGAAGTGGTGTAGAAGACTGTAGTGCACGGAGGCAGCGGATAGGAATCAGCAAACAGTCATGATGATAAAGTTGATGGTAGAAGTGGTATGGAACCACAGTAGTAGAAGTGGTTTGGAAACCACAGGAATCAGCAGCACTGAATACACAAGTAATACAGGAACACCTTCAGAGACTCATGAGGAATGAGACTCCAAGATCAGGCAACGTGGTAGTGACCACAGGTGCTTAATATAGGGAGGTTGCCTGATCTGCCAATTAAGTTAAAGGGGTATACACTGAAGTATAGAAAAGGGCTGCGCATGCGCAGACCCTCAGGATGGTGGACGGCCACGGTTCCTAAATGTCCGGGAAGAGGCACTCACGGTCCGGTGAGTGACACGCCCTACCTCGGGTGAAGAAGTACACTCCCTCATCCTTTCCTCCCCTCCATCTACCTGCAATCTGGATTCCATCCCCTCTCACCTCCTTCGCTCCCTCTCCCCCAATTGCCTTTCTCAGGATGCCACCAAGACCATTATCCATGTGCTCATCATCTTTTTCCGTCTTGCTTACTGTAACCTTCTCCTCACCAGCCTCCCCCTCTCCCATCATGCCCCCCTTCGCTCTATTCTTTATGCGGCTGCAAAACTGATCTTTCTTTCATGACGCTCTTCCTCTGTCTCCCCTCTCTGCCTTGCCTTACACTGGCTCCCTTTCCCCTACAAAATCCTCTTTAAACTCCTTACTGTCACCTACAAGCCCCTTTCCCATTCCACTGCCCCATATATCTCTAACCTTCTCTCCATCCACATCCACACCCCCGCCCGCCAATGACCGTCACCTCTCCTCCGCACTGATCACCTCATCCCACCTCATCCCACGCCAGAATTCAAGACTTCTCCCGTGCTGCCCCCCTCCACTGGAATGACCGCCCTCGCTCCATCTGTCTGTCCACTAATCTGAGCACCTTCAAACAGGTCTCAAAACCCATCTGTTCCTCAAGGTCTACCAGCCATCCACATAACCGTCTCCTTCCTTCGTCCTCACCTCCCACTTCCCTGTCTCCTCTTGCGCCTGATCCCCTCTACTGACTCCTCTCATGCTGCAGTTCTGTTTCCCCCTCCAGTTAGGATGTAAGCTCTTATGAGCAGGGCCCTCTTCCTTACCTATTTTTCTGCTCCAACTTCACTTTACTAGCTTTGTTTGGAGTTTTGAAGTCCTGGTATAATCTGTCTAATGTACTGTATTAATTGTTTATTGTTCTGTACTATTTTCACTGTATGGTCCACTGCCTGTATTCTGTATGGCGCTGCGGAAATCTTGTGGCGCCCTATAAATAAAGGTTATTAATAATAATAATAATAATAATAATAATAATAATAGTAATAATAATTGTCTGTGAATGCCTAATGTAAGTGAAAACCTTGCAATATTAGGTGTGGCCACAAGATGGCCTTGCATCACCAATGGGAAAAGAATGGCTGCTCATATTAAAATACAATGCAGATGTGATCTCTGATCCCCTTAAATTCCAGCCTCCGTGTCCAGTGGTGACCCCTGTTTTACTCCATTGAAGTCATTATATTTGGTTATATATAAGTGTGGTTTAAATTAAAGATGTTCCCAGCCTGTAGAGCAGGACAGAAGGTAAGGAGTGATATAGATATTTATTGGGAGAAGGTGAAACACTTAGGGCAAGAAATCTTCTGCTATGTTTAATCTTGATCATAGGGGGGAACTGATATGTTCCTGCTCCTCTCCCGGACACCCTGGGGCCAATTCTCCGCACCCTAATGAAGAGTAACAAGATACGTCTCCTGCTCTTCTAGACCAAGGAATTTCTTATCCAAACTCTCTCATAGGTTGAACAGATAATGATGATGTTACGACACCGACGCGTTATTATCCCCAGAGTCTGTTAGTGTTAGGTCTGTGGTCTTCTTTTTGTTTCCACACTGGACATATAGGACCCCGGCGGCATTCGTCAGGGGGGGTCCTGGTTGAGCTGACAGTGAAGCTTCATGGCTGACTGAATCCCTTGTGGGGGGCTAAAGACTGGCTTTGAGTCAGCACGCTGGCTCAGTGGTTAGCACTTCTGTCTCACAGCACTGGGGTCAGCACTTTGATTCCCGACCATGGCCTTATCTGTGTGTAGTTTGTATGTTCTCATTTTTGCGTGGGTTTCCTCCCACACTCCAGAAACATACCAGTAGGATAATTGGCTGCTATTAAATTGACCTTAGTCTCTCTCTCTCTGTCTGTGTCTGTGTGTATTAGGGAATTTAGACTGTAAGCTCCAATGGGGCAGGGACTGATGTGAGTGAGTTCTCTGTACTTGCACTGCGGAAATAGTAGCACTATATAAATAGCTAATGATGATGATGAGTCTGCGGTTCATTGAACTGTACGGATTGTATACTGTTCCTATGCGTTTCCCTGTACTGTATGTGTGAGACCAACCACGGAAACTCTACCTTCTGGCCTCCTCGTGAAGTGGACCTGCATCTCCGTACTTCAGCCACATCATCTAAGTTACCATGAGAACGGTCCTGCACCGCGTTAAGCAGGTGGTGGAGCTGATTCCCATAACCCTATTGGGCTCCTGGTGTAGACTATTAATCCTTAGATCAGAGAGCCTGGAAACGCGTGGGGTAGCATCCCAGCGATATTAACAAGAAATTGCCACTGAGACACAAAAAAACAGCAAAATGCATCTAAACCGGCTGCTGTTTCCCTTCAGGGATTTCACAGATTTCAGATACTCCCTGACCAGACATCGACAACATTTCTACACATGGTGTGTATCTTATTACTGTAAATGATTCAGGATCATTAAAAATATTGTACAAAAGAAATAACACAAAACAGAACACGTTCACACCACAGACAGATATAGAAATGTACCTTAAAGCTGTCACGAGCCGCGGCGGCTCCGGGCACCGCCGCGACTCGCTTCCTCCACGTCCCGGCTGTCGTCATGATGACCGGGACGTCACTACCGCATTGTCCCGGCCGTTGCCATGGCAACGGTCGTGACGCTCTTTGCATGTAGCGCCGCACTCCGGCATCCAGGGCAGTCGGGCGCGTGCGCAAATTAAGAAAGGGGTCAGTTAATTATTTCCCCCCTGTGTTGCTACACTCTCATTGGGCCATGCTTGTATTTAAGGCAGGAAGGGTCAAGCCTCCCTGCCGGTTATAGTCCCTGCTTCCCAGTATACTACCCTGTTCTCTGTATATCCTCTGCTCTGATTTTCGTTGCTGACCTTTTGCCTGGAATTGACTACGTTTTTTGCCTGTGACCTTTTGACCCCTTGCTTGGATTTTGACCTCGTTTGTTCGCTTGTGACCCCTGATCTTTGGCCTGGATACTGACACTGCTAGTTTGCCTGTTAACTATTTGACCCTTTTCTGGACCTCACTTTGTTTTCCTGGGGTTCCCCCAGTCAGTACGCAATTCACGACCCTCTGTAGTCTGCAGCCAAGTCTGTCCCCACCACTAGGGGCTCCAGCGAACACCAGGCTTCAGAGCAGACTCCGGGTTTTGTGGTGCTGGCTGTTGGGGTTCCTAACAAAAGCCTCCTGTTAGATACATATATGCAGTCTCCTACTAACATACATTAAGTCTAAATATAGCTGATCACTATAATCCTGTTCTATTAGTGGCTGAGAGCATTTGTGTGGAAAATGCAGCTATTACCAGCCAATAAAACTCTCTGATCGTAACTCGGAGACCAGACCCTGTTACAGTCACTAAAGGTGACTATTAATCAGGATTGGCACAGGTCTTCCTGAGGTGCAGAGTTTAAACAGAGCCCCCCCCGGTCTTCACAAAGAACCACCGCAAAGCAGGATGGATTTTGCTGCCGGGAGTCCGCAGGTCGTGGCCCTCAGGGTAGCCCCTTGACGTGATGGTAGATGGACAGATGCAGCTGTATCAACATGGCAGGTACAGAGGTCGTGTTCAATATAACAAGTCGGGAAGGATACGCTCTGAGGTACACCGAGCCGAGTGATCCAGAAAGCGAAGTCAGTGAACAAGCCAGGTCGGATACATACTGAAGAAAGCAGCACAAGGGTTAATCCAGGAAACATAGACAAGCCAGGAGAAATTTGCTAGGAGCCGAGAACCAGAAAGCACAGCTGGAGCCAGAAGCAGGGCTTAGCAACCTGTTGTTCTGACACAGACAGTGTGTCAGAGCAGATGTTATATAGTACAGGGAGCACTATATATCCGCCCAGAGTTACATGATCACAGCACCAAGCAGGAAGTAAACTGCTGTGATCAGGAGCGTGGAGCAGGTATGTTCCTCACAGTACCCACCTCCCTACCTAGGAGTGGACTCTGGACACCCTAAAGGGTTTGATAGGAAACCTCTTGTGAAAACGCTTCAGAAGGTCAGGAGCCGAAAGGTCTCCAGCAGGAATCCAAGAGCGTTCTTCTGGGCCATATCCCTTCCAGTCAACCAAGAACTGAAGAGAACCTTTCAAAATATGGGAAATAAGAATCTAACTTCATATTCTTGTTGGTCTGGTACAGAGACAGCCAAATGAGGTTTCCTAGTGGAGGAAAATTTATTAATGACCAACGGTTGCAAAAGAGAAACGTGAAATACGTTGGTAATTCTTAAGGTAGGTGGTAAGTTTAACCAAAATGCCTCAGAATTGACAACTTCCAGGATTTTGAAGTGTCAAATGAAATGTGAGGCAAATTTTCTGGAAGGTACTTGAAGACGAAGGTTGCGAGTGGACAACCATACTTTGTCTCCAGGGGGGTAGGACGTTTCTTCTTGTCATAACATTTCTTGCCAGAATTGGATGCAAGGATCAAATTTTGTTTAATTTGCGACCATCGAGAGGAGAAGTCTAGGAGAAGGAGATCAACGGCAGGAACTCCTGAGGCCATAAGATGCGAAAATGGAGGAAGTTTCGACTAAAAGACTTGGAGAGCAAACAAAGGAGAAACTGAAGTGGACTCATGACGCAGGTTATTATTGGCGAACTCTGCCCAAGGCAATAAGTCAACCCTAGTTGTCCTGTTTAGCAAAGAAATAACATCTGAGGAACTTCTTCAATTCTTGATTTGTCCTATCAGTAAGACCATTGGTTTGGAAATGATAGACGGAATAGAATTTTAGCTTGATCCCACAAGCGCAACAGAAAGGTTTCCAAAATCTGGCCACGAATTGGGTTCCACGGTCAGAAATAATCTCATCAGGACATTCGTGTAACCAGAAAATCTCCTTGATAAATTATTAACCAAGGTAGAAGCTGAAGGTAAGCCTTTTAAGGGTACAAAGTGAGCAGCACAAGAGAGATAATCCATGACAACCTAAACAACAGAACATCCCTTGGAAGGAGGTAAGTCAGTAATGAAATCCATCGAAAGATGGCTCCAGGGTATTATGACTCTGCCTATGCTTTGTATGTGGCAGCAGTCCGCAAATCCACCAGAGGTGCTGCTGTTATGCCCCTGAACTTTACACCATGCCTGTAGACATTAACTCCTTTCCTGATTAGAACTGCACCTGTCTCACAGCTCTAAATACCTGCCTCAGTCTGTGCTCTGTGCAGTTCATGGTTTTTACCTGGCTGCTGCTGATCTCCTGTTTATCCCTGTTCCTGTTTTGCTATGCTGCTGGTTGATCTCCTGTTGTGACCATCTGCCTGATTACCGCACTCTGCTTGTTTGCTTGTTGCCCTGACCTCTGCTTGATTTCTGGACTATGCTTATTTGCTTGTGACCCAGACCTCTGCTTGATCACTGGACTCCATTTGTCTGCATCCCTGGACAGCCTCGTGCCTCCTGGACTGCGGTAACTTATTATACTTGTCCCAGCTATTTAACTGTACCTGCCATTATTTGGAACCTGCTCTGTGGACCTTTCTGCCATTTATCACCTCTGTTCATATCTGTGGATTTGAGTTATACCTGTTTAGACTGCTACCTGGAAATCTGCATATCCCACAAACTGAATCCTTGTTTATGTATTTTGCCTGAATAAAGTCATTTGGTTTATTATACTTCTGTTGCTGCTTCCTGAATGCACTAGGAATCATAACACAGGGATGATCAGGAATGAGAAGAAGATGCAACAGGCCATAAGGAGACTGCCTGGGGACCTTATTCTGAGCACAGACAGGACAAGTGGAAACATACTTCTCAACGTCGGATGGCAGGGAAAGCCACCAATAGATACGGGATATTAACTCCTTGGTCTAATACCGGAGTGGCTGGCAAAACAAGAAGTTTGAGCCCATTTGAGGAGTTTACCATGTAGGTGAGAAGGTATGAAGGTCTTCCCATGAGTAATTTCCAAGTCTGTGGGTTTAGTTGCTATAATACATTCAGGATCTAGAATGCTTATCTTGTTCCTCCAAATCAGTAGAGTCAAATGAGCGGGAGAGAGCGTACGCTTTTTTGTTGTTTGACCCTGGCTCGAAGGTGATGCAGATATTAAAGTCAGGGAAAAATAATGACCATCTAGCTTGACGTGAGTTCAAGAAGTTCGCTGATTGTAGATATAAAAGATTCTTATGATCTGTGTAGATTGTCACAGGGAATTACGCTTCTTCTAAAAGATGTCTCCACTCTTCCAGTGCTAACTTAACAGCAAGAAGCTCCCTATCTCCAATACCATTATTCCACTTTGCAGAAGTCAGCATTCGAGTGAAAAATCCACATGGAAAGAATTTCCCAGAGGAGGATTCCTGAGACAAGACAGCCCCAACTCTGACAGAGGATGCGTCTACTTCTAGGTAGAAAAGAAGGGTGGTATCTGGAGGTAAATGCCTCTTTGAGTAAGCCAAAAGCCTTAATAGTTTCAGATGGCCAATGTTTGGAGTTGGCAGACTTCTTGGTTAAAGTGGTAATTGGAGCATCCACAGAAGAGAATTCGCTAATTAATTGTCTATAATAATTGCCAAATCCTAAAGATCGCTGAATGGCTTTGAGATCGACGGGCTGGGGCTAGTCTAAGATGGCCTTGAGTTTCTCAGGATCCATTTGAAGGCCAGAATAGCCAAGAAAAGGAAGCTGGTTCTTTACAAAAACACATTTTTCTAGCTTACAGAATAATCGAGGTTGGCGGAGGCACTGAAGAACGGTAGATATATGTTCGCTATGAGAAGCTACGTCAGATGAGAATATCCGAATAACCATGAAACGATACAGGCTCTGACAATCTCACTGAGAAAATTGACAAGAATTTGAAAAACTGCGGGGGCTTTGCAAAGCCCGAAGGGCATCACTAAATACTGACCATCGTATTTAAAGCTGTTTTCCACTTGTCGCACTTCTTGATACGAATTAGAATGTAGGCGCCTCTGACGTCCAACTTGGTGAAGATGGTGGCCCATTTTATCTGATCAAAGAGTTCTGATATGAAGGGTAAGGGATACCTATTCTTAACGGTGCTGGCGTTAATACCCCAATAATCAATGGAGGAGGGGAGCTTTCCATCTTTCTTTTTGACCCCCAAAAAATCTTGCTCCAGCATGAGAGGTAGATTTTCTTATAAAACCCCTTTTAAAGTTGTCCTCTATGTACGCAGACAAAGCTTGTGATTCAAATAAGGACAAGGGGTAGACGCAACCCGAGGAGGAGACTTGTCTGGTAATAGCTCAATAGTACAGTCCCAGGCTCACAAAATGCGTCAGAGTATGCAGCACACTGTGTTGGAATATCCAAAGAGGCTGTAGGTGAGGATGAGGAATCCTGCTCAGGCAATTGCACCTTCTGAAGGCAGTTGGGTCCCCGGGAAGGTACTTGAGCTTTCTGTCAATCCAGTACCAGAGAATGAAGTCTGAGCCAGGGGAGACCCAAAACCAGAGGATTTATTGCTTTAGGAATCACTAGGAAAGATATGATCTCGGTATGCAGTGCTCCTATTTGGAGAGACAGAGAAACTGTTTGGAATCTAATGGACCCCCCCTAAATTCTAGTCAAATGGAGGAAATTCGTCCTCTCTGAAGCCGGTTAGGCCTTTCCGTTTCCCGGGAGCTTACAACAATTTCCAAGTAGGTGACCTGGTTCCCCACAGTACAAGCACAGGTTACTTTTATATTGTGTCTGCCTTTCTATGCGCATGACCAAGTTGTATGGGTTCCTCCACAGACATTACCGGACTCTGGATCCTAGGAGCTAGGAGTAGGCTAATGCAGCGGGAGTGCTCTCTCTCTTGATTTCTCTCCCTAAATCGGATATCAATTTGGTTGCACAGAGAGATAAGTGAGTCAAAGTAGACTGGAAGTTCACAACCTTGAAGTTCATCCTCAATCCAATCGTATAATCCCTGCCAAAACGTGACTACCAGAGTGTCATTGTTCCACTGTAACTCAGCTGCCAAAGCGCAGAATTGAATAGCATACTGACCGAGAAGGAGCGATCCCTGACGAAAGCAAAGAATACCAGAAGCTGTGGTAGAAACCCAACCAGGTTACACAAAAATCTCTTTAAAAGTTTCCTGGAAGGTGGAACTATTATGCAACAATTATTATTGTGCTCCCACAATAAAGAGGCCCATGCAAAGGCTTGTCCGGACAGAAGAGAGATAATGTATGGAAACTTAGTCTTCTCAGTAGGAAAGTTCCTTCCCGACTGTAATTCAAACTGTATTGCTCACTGGTTTAGAAATCCTCGACAGGTTTTGGGATCACCATCAAATTTAGGAGGATTAGGAATCCAGAGATGGGATCCCTTTACTTGGGTCACTGTAGGAGTATGTGCCGGAGGTCGAAGAATCTGCCAGAGTGGCTTGTGAAGCCCTGAAGGTATTGTGTAGAAGTTGGGCTTGATTTTTCTTTTGCTCCTCTACCCAACCGATAAGATGCTCCAGGAGATCTCACAGAGGAGGTTTGCTGGATTCCTCCATTGTTTGGTCAGAGCAAACGGTCAACTATCAATCAGGATTAGCGCAGGACTTCCTGAGTTGCGGAGTCTAATGGACCTCCTTTCTTCACCAAGAACAGCAGGATGGATTTTGCTGCCGGGAGCCCATAGGTCGTGGACCTCAAGGTAGCCCCCGGATGTGATAGAGGGTAGATGGACAGATGCAGCTGGATAAACACAGGCAGGTACAGAGGTTGTGGTCAATATGCCAAGCTGGGTCAGATACACTTTGAGGTACACAGAGTTGAGGACAATCAAGAAAGCGAGGTATGTGAACAAACACAAGTCGGATACACACCGAAGTACGTGGTGCCAAGGACATTTCGGGTCGGGTACACACTGAAGAAAGCAGCACAAGGGTTAATCCAGAAAACGTAGTCAGACAAGCCAGAAGAAATTCACTAGGAGCCAAGAACCAGAAAGCACAGCTGGAGCCAAAAGCGGGGGTTAGCAACCTGTTGCTCCAACACATACAGTGTACCAGAGCGGCTCTTATATAATACAGGGAGTTTCAACCTCTCAGCACGGAGTCACGTGATCGCAGCACCGAGCAAGCAGTAAACAAGAGCTTGCTGTGATCAGGATCGTGGAGCAGGTAAGTTCCTCACAGACCCAGAGGATGTATGGATACAGATAAGTAAACTAGCACTAGCCACCAAGGACTGGGCTCTTTAATGGTCATTAGCAACATGGATTGGGCTCTATAGAACACACTTTTCCACAAAGGACTTTGCGATATACTGTATTGTAGACTAGCCACCAGGGACTGCATTGTATACTAGCCAATAAGGAATGGGCTTAGCTTTGTGCCTCCTATTCGGTGTAGCACTATAACTATGGTAAGAGCTGCAGGAGGGTACCACAATTCAAAGGTGCCCACCAGCCGCCCCTGCACGACTCATAGCAGGGAGGGCGGCCAACATCCCATCACCGGCCTTGGTACAATGTATAAGCCACATCCCAAAACCATTTAAGCCGTGCCCGTTATCTAAGGTGCGCTGTGCCATTACTTCACCCGCTACAAGACCTTCTCTCTTATGACCAGTTTCTGGTGGATGAGGGACAGGAATTTCAGAGAATTATTTTATAGAATTAGAAGAAATAAAAAACCTGTGTCAGGAACACATGAAAATAAATGATCTAAGAACAAAGGAAGAAAACTGCAAATCCTGGACGGTTTTCCCACCAGTAACACAACATCCAGCTGTACGTAACAATTCCTGATGGAAACATTGGTCTGATAAGCTGCAGCCCGGACATCGTCCTTCCGGATAGAGAGACCCTCTGATAACCCGTCTGTTACAGCACGATAATAACACAAACATAAAACAGATGAAACAACAGTGAAGCTTCATAGAGACCCTTAAACTGGTGTCTGTCTCTTACTGACACTTACTGACATACTGTAACCACAGATCGTTGGGGGAGGGGGGGGTTCCAATCCAGTTTAATTATTCACATTTGATGATAACATAAATAAAATACAGTCATTTATTTTGTGATGTGAAGCTCCTTATTGAAGAGAAATCTATTGGTGTTGGATAAATAACTTGGTGGTGGTACCTGGAAGAGCTCGCTATATATTGTACAAGAAACCTTTCTGGGTGCATTATATCCACACAGAATATTTGTGGGGTACACTGTGTGCTCCTTGAACCTTTCTGGGTGCATTATATCCACACAGAATATTTGTGGGGTACACTGTGTGCACCTTGAACCTTTCTGGGTGCATTATATCCATACAGAATATTTGTGGGGTACACTGTGTGCTCCTTGAACCTTTCTGGGTGCATTATATCCACACAGAATATTTGTGGGGTACACTGTGTGCA
This sequence comes from Mixophyes fleayi, assembly GCF_038048845.1. Classification (NCBI taxonomy): domain Eukaryota; kingdom Metazoa; phylum Chordata; class Amphibia; order Anura; family Limnodynastidae; genus Mixophyes; species Mixophyes fleayi. The sequence goes on from NC_134412.1 coordinate 2,007,585, forward strand.
CTTTGAACCTTTCTGGGGTAGAGGCTTCTGTACCGGCCTGGAGGGTGGTAGAGCTCCTCTTACCGCTGCCAGCCGGGGGCACCAGAGAGCTGAGTGTCATTAAATTACACAATAGAAAATCTTCACAACGGAGGGGTCATGTTACAAAAATCAGGGGGGGGGGTTCAATTGTCCACAGAGTGCATCCTATAGAGGTGTGGGGAGAATCCGACATGCTGGGGTACTGTAATAATTGAATTTCCCCCTAAGAGTTAAATTCCTATCATGAACTCTATTAATTTGGAGCTCACTACAGACTATAGTGAAGTCTACATGGCCGGATTTTATTAGAGGAATGTTTTTGGGATATTTTAATAAACCTTTTCACCAAAACTCCATCCAAATACTCAGAGCCGTAACTTAGAATTCTAGTGCCCTGGGCGAGAAAGACAAATGCCGCCCCCCTGGCCCTCAATTTTAACCAAATTAACCTAAAATATTCCTAAATTGCGCCCCCCTTCAGCGTTGCGCCCTGGGCGGTCGCCCCTGTCGCACAGCCCTAGTTACGGCCCTGCAAATACTCTCTCCCCCCCCCCCCTTCTCCTGTCTCATCACCAACCAAAATAATTTTATTAGATATGTTGGTCCTCATTCACCAACAAATACAAAACTAATATAACGTGCGTTATTTAAAAAAACATGCGTACTACGGGTAAACAACAAGGGGCGGAGGTAAAAGATACGTCTGGTGATGAATACGGGTCTGGGTCCGCTCTGCTCTAACAGACATTACACTGCAGGATACGTCCCATACATATGTTGAATAGAAAGTCACAAAAGAACGCACAGAAAAAAACAAATTCAATTAATGTCACCTGTTAATAATATGGAGCCTGATTCATTAAGGATCTTAATTTGAGAAACTTCTTATTTCAGTCTCCTGGACAAAACCATGTTACAATACAAGGGGTGCAAATTAGTATTGTGTTGTGCACATAAGATAAATACTGACTATTTTTTCATGTAGCACACAAATACTTGATAGCTTATTTGTACACTGACATTTAAAGTTGATATTTGTGTGTTACATGAAAAACAGTCAGTATTTATCTTATGTGCAAAACACAATACTAATTTGCACCCCTTGCATTGTAACATGGTTTTGTCCAGGAGACTGAAATAATAAGTTTCTCAAGTTAAGATCCAGTAAGTTAATGAATCAGGCCCATGATCATTAATGACAAAACATTAAAATAATAAAAATGTTTTGAATGAATATCTGCTGTACATAAAATACATTGTTACAGCTGCTGCTGATTGTAGACACATGTTCTAGCTGTATACACATGTTCTAGCTGTATACACAGCCGTCATCACTAGTAATCAGCACTTACACCGGACCTGTAGCTGGTGATACAGACACATGTTCTAGCTGTATACACAGCCGTCATCACTGGTAATCAGCACTTACACCGGACCTGTAGCTGGTGATACAGACACATGTTCTAGCTGTATACACAGCCGTCATCACTAGTAATCAGCACTTATACCGGACCTGTAGCTGCTGATACAGACACATGTTCTAGCTGTATACACATGTTCTAGCTGTATACACATGTTCTAGCTGTATACACAGCCGTCATCACTAGTAATCAGCACTTACACCGGACCTGTAGCTGGTGATACAGACACATGTTCTAGCTGTATACACAGCCGTCATCACTGGTAATCAGCACTTACACCGGACCTGTAGCTGGTGATACAGACACATGTTCTAGCTGTATACACAGCCGTCATCACTAGTAATCAGCACTTATACCGGACCTGTAGCTGCTGATACAGACACATGTTCTAGCTGTATACACAGCCGTCATCACTAGTAATCAGCACTTATACCGGACCTGTAGCTGCTGATACAGACACATGTTCTAGCTGTATACACAGCCGTCATCACTAGTAATCAGCACTTATACCGGACCTGTAGCTGCTGATACAGACACATGTTCTAGCTGTACACACAGCCGTCATCACTAGTAATCAGCACTTACACCTGCCCTGTAGCTGCTGATACAGACACATGTTCTAGCTGTATACACAGCTGTCATCACTAGTAATCAGCACTTATACCGGACCTGTAGCTGCTGATACAGACACATGTTCTAGCTGTATACACAGCCGTCATCACTAGTAATCAGCACTTATACCGGACCTGTAGCTGGTGATACAGACACATGTTCTAGCTGTATACACAGCCGTCATCACTAGTAATCAGCACTTATACCGGACCTGTAGCTGCTGATACAGACACATGTTCTAGCTGTACACACAGCCGTCATCACTAGTAATCAGCACTTACACCTGCCCTGTAGCTGCTGATACAGACACATGTTCTAGCTGTATACACAGCTGTCATCACTAGTAATCAGCACTTATACCGGACCTGTAGCTGGTGATACAGACACATGTTCTAGCTGTATACACAGCTGTCATCACTGGTAATCAGCACTTACACCCGACCTGTAGCTGGGGCCAGTTATACGGCTGAAAATCACCTACCTGAGAGATGCCCAAAGCTTGAGTCAGACACTGCTGCGTGCGCTCCAGCGTGGCACCTCCTTGCTGTACACTGACTACGGGCATACGCCCAGTCCCCTCCCCGCTCCGCCCATGAAATTGTGCGCTGCAGTGAGGGTCCTTTGTGCTCGTAGAAGAATTGGACGTTTCTGCTTTCTCTGGTGTATGGGCCGGTGCTGGACATGCACGGAGTAATACACAACGTATTGACATTTACGCTGCTTACTGAATCCAGTCCATTGTCTGTCCATCCACATGGCAAATAGCAGCTGCCTGGAAGCCTACATCCCCCATCATATCCTATTAAATGGAATCTGGCAGCTATACAGCACAAAATATAAGACTTGATTCCTGTAAAATCCTTCTTGACTATTCTGTGAAACTTGGGAACCTCAGGCTTCAATCCACCTTTTCATATGTAAAATAACGTGCTTTGTCTGGGGGGCGCACTGAGATCCTTCTCCCGGATGTCAGACATCCACTATTCTGCTAATTAATGAACAATTTTCTTTTTTTTTAATTTATTTAACTCCCAGAATCCTTTTCTTTCCACCATTTTGTTTCTTTTTTTTTCTTTTCTTGTGTCTCTTCTCCCTCCTCGATTCCTCCTTCATTCCTTCCCGTGTATTTCTTCTTTGAAGTATAACCTGGTATAAAATATATTATAACCTGCTTTATATTCCATAAAACTGTTCAGTTTATGCTTCACATGTTCAGATTAGCAAAACGTGTTTGTGTCATTGTACGACGGTCACTGTATACCTGTAATGTTATATTCCTTTACATCTCTGAAAATACAAAAACACACATCTGTGAAAGCGTTAAAATGATACATTACGATCATTGTTAATGATAATATAGATAGATAACCCAGAGGCAAGCAATGTACCAACGCGTTTTGCCATCATGATTCCATCGGGAGGGGGGGATGGTCTGGTACAAAGTGGGTTTATATAGAAGACCTAAAGTTTTGACAGATGTGGGTTCATTTACAATGAAATGTTCACATAGTTCACAGTCATCTGAAACGAGCGATGAGAAGCATCAGATTACAACACGTCTTTACATGAAACTTGTGAAATAACAATTTGCAATTGCAGTAAATTTATTACATTTTATTACACTTATTGTATGTCTAAAGCATTTAGTGAAATTTCCCAGCATTGAAGAACATTACAGCGAGTCGGCTACTGTGTATCAAGTGTTTCCTAATCTCATTTCCTGGACTCATACACCGGTCCTCATTTATATGTTAGAGGCAGCCCAGCGATCAGAGGCACATTGGGGGGGTTAGTATTTGTGTGCGACCTGCATCTCCCCGCATGTAAAAACATGGTCTGTACAGGCGCCAATTGCCCCTTTCCCCGCATTTGCCCCCGGCTGTATGTAAGGCCCTTTGTTTTGTGTCTTGATAAAAAGAATGTTATAAAACTGAAATATTATCTAAAGAATCAGCTTTTCTGATACTGTTTTTATAAAATATAAGACAGCTGATATCATCATCATCATCACCATTTATTTATATAGCGCCACTGATTCCGCAGCGCTGATATCCGCTTGTTTATACACCCAGACTAATGACAGATCTCTACGTAGGTGCCCCCCCCAATCCTGTATCAATTATTTATTTACTCACCCAACCCAGTGAGTTCAAATTAACACTATTCCAAAATATCTAAATATCTACTAAACGTGTTCGCTCTCTATAACTGGTTTCTTTATGACATGTAATAATAGGTCAGGTGTGACCCTGCTGCGTAACCCCTTCCTGAGACCCTCAGTGTGTGTGTGACAATGGGATAATAACACGGGTGTGAGGAAGTGGATAGTGATACAATGTTGCAGCAGCTGTACGCGTGTACGGTGGAGGGTGAACATGTCTCCCACACTTGGTATATATGTAACAACACAGTAACAAGAATGTTACTGGGAAATGTATTATTTTCCTTTTGGCGACAGGAGAACTGGACGTCCATCTGACAATCCCACGGGGGGGACCCTGCGCGGGCTGGCGTAGCGTTCCGTTCTCTTACCGCTGCCACTAGTAGTGGGGACCTGAGCATCACATCAGCTGCCCCACAAAGTTTTATTGGTAAATCTGGTGATAGAAGAATTTCTACCGCTGAGATAAGCCACCGCATCGCGCCAGATTGTTAAATAGACCCAAAATGGCGTCATTCATAACAAACGTCTCAGATGATAATTATTTACGATATTGTTTTATACGAACGGGGATAAAAATCAGCCTCATCACCACAGGAAGGGGGCGCACGGGGAAATAAGCCCCAATAATATTATAGACACCTTTTGGGTAAATCTGCAAAATGTTTTGAAAATCAGGAGGAAAAAAAGTGATGTGAAATAATTTGATAAATTTGCAAATCCCGGATTGTGTGGCTGATATCTCTCTATTCATCCACACTTGTTTCTCCTGCTCTGTTGTATCTCTCTATTCATCCTCACTTGTTTCTCCTGCTCTGTTGTATCTCTCTATTCATCCTCACTTGTTTCTCCTGCTCTGTTGTATCTCTCTATTCATCCTCACTTGTTTCTCCTGCTCTGTTGTATCTCTCTATTCATCCTCACTTGTTTCTCCTGCTCTGTTGTATCTCTCTATTCATCCTCACTTGTTTCTCCTGCTCTGTTGTATCTCTCTATTCATCCTCACTTGTTTCTCCTGCTCTGTTGTATCTCTCTATTCATCATCACTTGTTTCTCCTGCTCTGTTGGCAGCTGCAGCTGAGTGGGCTCGTTATCACCTGCATTAAGTTAGGGCAGAGGGAGGGGCCCTTAGGGATCACACTCTGGTTGTTATTGGTGATGCAGGGGCTCCTGAGAGCTGGTGAGTACCCCCCAATATCAGCCTTGTATATTCCTGTGATTGTGCTGTGTGAACGCAGGTATTCTCATTGCAGAGAGTGAGGATGATGCCTGTATTATTCCTGGTTATAAGTATGTAACTGTTTTACTACTTTAGCTTATCTTAATAATATATCCCCCCCCCCCCCCCTGTACAAATTTCTTGATGTAACAACTCTTAAATGTTGTGCCTGTTTCTTAGTCATTCATGTGTAAACTTGCCTGATGAAAGGGCCTCTACTCTGGAAGCTAGCAAATAATAGTAATAATATGTAATACATTTTTTTTGTTAGCCTATAAAGGTATCGCTCCTATAATACTTTTTGTCGTTTTTTTGGGGGTTTTTTTTTACACAAAAGTATTTAACATCACATTGGTTATAAGTAGTTAGTTGTGTTGTGCTAAACTCTGGTGAGTTGTGTTTCAGCTTCTGCTTATTAGAATATAACCTTTATAAATGGGCTGTAATGTTTCACCCTTTACCTGCACCCTCTGTACAAAGTGCTGGCAGACAAATTGTGATTTTCTTAGCAGATATTCAGCCTAATTCTCCTCTGGTAAATGGTGACCGGGTTCAGCTGCTGCTGGAGGTGGCCCTGGGTAGTTGTACTGAGCACATGATGAGACCAGGACTATAAGGGGCAGGAATTGGGGTCACGTCTCATAGCTGCAGTTCCAGATCTCTGTGTATCTATAATATACCGTGATTTATGTGGAATATTCTGTGTGACTCCACTTCTGTATTGTGTCCTTTGTGGGACTGCTTGGCTGCAGAGCTGACGCTTTTACTGGTTGGGGGAAGAGTGGAGAACTTTCCTTTCTTTTTCCTTTGTAATCAGCATTTTTTGATTAACGGGTGGATGCGCTGAGTGGTAAATCGTTCATTGTGTTCCTGCAGAGCCACAACTTCAAACTCTCGTGCCTGGGGTGAGAGTAAAAATGCTGCCCCTCCCCAGCCTTCAGTTTTACCCAGGTGTTCCTAAGATATTCATAAACTGCACGCCTCCCCCTCCAGAGTTGCGCCCTGGGCGGTCGCCCTAATCGCCCAGCCCTAGTTACGGCCCTGTGCTCCTATATGTATGTGTCTCTCTCAGTAGGAACACTGGCTAATGTCAGACAATATCCAGGTGCTATGTATTCCCTGCGCCCATGTGGGGCTTTGTGACTGTGCTCAGTGGGGGTTCGTTGATGGATTGTGACAAAAAGATTTTTTTATTTTTTTTAAATTGATGCCATTTAAAAAAAAAAAATTCTCACCACTTATTAATAGGCCCAAAACTTAACTGCACATTCATCCAAACCCCGATGTGACCAGACGGGACCAGGCCGCTCCGTTAGTAATAATGATGATATATACCCCCAGACTCTGATTATTGAATGTACAGCGTTGTGGCTGAATATTGTCACCTATATCGCTGTCTTTACGTGTATGTTCCTGTCGGTGGTTTTATGTAGGACGGAGGTATTCTCATGGCTGGGAGTAGGGAGAATGCCGGGGTTTTCTCGGCTATGTGTAGTTATTTGGGGTAATTGCTGTGTATTACCCTTCTCACACGTTAAACTGCAAATCGCCTCAGTGTATGACATGTCATATTCAGATGTGGCCACACCCCCTCTATCGGTAGGCCACGCCTCTTGGACAAAAAAAAAATTGTTACTAAAGACAGGTTATATTGGTGAGTGGATTTCGGCTTCCCCGTGACCGCTGCCAACCAAACTATTAAGCATGGTGATTGCTTTAGGGCCACACATACACCTGCTTGGGGCCACATATATCTCTGTGTGACTCGCGTGAGAGGCTCCTGGTCCTGTCCATCGATGGGGGATCAAGATAATCTGGTTTTTGAAGGAACAATAAGATCCTTATCTCAATCTTTCCCCTGAAATGTGGTTTATTATATAAACATCTGAGGTGCGGTTGGGTGGATTTAGTAAATATTTGAACTGGGTTCTCTCTGTTACAAACAAAATATTTGAATTTCTCAACCTTTTATGTTCTACAAAGACCTTATAATCTCTTTGTAGTGTAAGAAAATTCGGCATCAGCAAAGTATAGAATACGTCTGTTGTCTGCAGTAAATGTCAGGTTCAAGTAAATATGTAATAATCACTTGTATTATCTGGAATATACATCAATAGTGTCCTTCGCTTCTACTAACAAAACTCTATCTATGAATGTACAGTGATATATTCTGCATTATTACATTACTGACCTCTCTACAGATCTGCAGAACATTGCTCTGTCCCATCTACCCCCTGACAGATACATAGTGATATACTCTGCAGATTATTACATTACTGACCTCTCTAGAGATCTGCAGAACATTGCTCTGTTCCATCTACCCCCTGACAGATACATAGTGATATATTCTGCAGATTATTATATTACTGACCTCTCTATACATCTGTAGAACATTACTCTGTTCCATCTACCCCCTGACAGATACATAGTGATATATTCTGCAGATTATTACATTACTGACCTCTCTAGTGATCTGCAGAACATTGCTCTGTTCCATCTACCCCCTGACAGATACTTGGTGATATAATGATATGTTACATATATACTGTATATAATGTTTGTAGTATATCCATGTACTTTGCAGACGTACAAACCCTGCGCCTGTCGCTGAGTGAGGTACAGATGGAGCAGACTTGTGAAATACATGGTGGTGTAAATTGCGCAGGTAGGTGGAGACTACACTCCAGTGTGTGGCGCACACACGATAGCGCAGTAACACTCGGTGTGTGTGTGTAGTGTAATCCGTTGGTCCTGCTCACTGCAGTGACTCCTCCACTACAATAAAGGCTGCTCCATCTGCATGTGTCATGTTTGGTTCCCTGTGAATCTGTCCAGACGTCAGGGGCTGAGACCGTCGACATGACATGAAGGTTATAGTGACCTCCAATCTGATCCACATTTCCCCTCACTTGGTGGGAAACAACTTCTCGCACATTGTGGGGCAGATGTTTAATGTTGTGGTCACCGTTATCTTCTGTGTTCTGCTCTGTTCATTGTTGGTCTTGGATCTCTGGTTAATGAGATCTTGGTCTGTTGCCTCAATGACTGCACAGGATGTACGAGCTCATAGCTTTGTCCCCAAACTGCTCCAGGACGGCTTTATATGAAGTGTTTTATAAACGTGATTCTGACACCAATGAGGGGATCCTTGTGTGGCTGACTCTCCCCCAAGTGGGTCCCATTGCAGTTTGTTGTAAGGGCCCCCAGCTATGGCCTCTGGTATAAACCATTCTCCATCTTGGTCTGATGGTGGTGATTTAACGTTTATTACAGGATTGTGGATTCCTCTGAGCTCTTGTTTCATCTTGTTCTGAAACCTGGAAGTGTGATGGCAGTATTGTTGTTTCTGGCAGCGTGCGGTGAGCACCTGGTCTCTACATGTTACATTCATCATTGTCGGCTTCGGAGACTCTGGGGCTGATAAGTTGAACGCAAAATTTTGTGTGCAGAATGATGGTGTATTTCAGCCCATATGTCTGACGTCCAGATACGCCCAGTGCTGCACCTGTAATATATCTCGGATCCTACTGTAAGCGCAATAAATCTCTGTAAATATGGGACAATCGCAGTATTTGGTTTATATAATACAGCAGATATAACCTTCCTGGTTACTTACATGTGAAAGTAACTGTGTGTGTATGTGTGTATATGTATGTATATGTGTGTGTGTGTGTGTGTGTGTATATATATATATATATATATATATATATATATATATATATATTCCCCCCTTACCGTACTCTGCCTACGTTTGTACCCCCTGCACCGCCCTCGTCACCCGTCTCCAGGTGGATGTGCGGTCGCCTTCCGCTCTGTATGTACTTGAAGGGTTTTCTGTGGACATGCGCAGAGTGAGATCTCTCGGTCACAGGAGTTGTCCCCTCGACAATCCGAGGTCACTGGCGGACGCCTCTAATCCATGCGCCACAGAATATATGCAGATTTCTGCTCCTTCCTATAACCCCCATGACCCCAATGTCTCCTAATTTCATGCTAGTAGAATCCGAACGTAACTCCTGTTACACAATTCCCGATTGTCTCATCCGCAGCAGCTTCACAATGTTGTGTGCAGTTGGCGCATTGTGCTCCTTTCTATAGAAGCCCCCATGGCGTTCGGAAGGGCCATTAATCACAACAAAGGGTGATGTAGGGAAATGATTCAGATGTACAGGATGTGATCTGTGATATATTGCCTAATTACCCAAGGAAGGGTTTGTATCCTGCCAAATCATACATGTGTAAGACAATAGAAAACACACAATGTTTTAATCAGTGTTTTCAGTATCGTGTCCCTGAGAATAGGTTTATAAACCTAATCTGAGCGTGCTGAGCTGGCGGCTGGCTGTCCGACGTTGTACGACGTTCCTGCTGCATTGCCAAACCAATCGATGACTACCTGGGCGTTAACTATGCGCAGTGTGGGGGTGATTGTGGGAGGGCATCACTGCTGCCACGTAGGACAGCTAACGTTTCTGGGCAATGTGTAGCTGCTGCAGCGCCTCTTTGCCTGTGTCTCTGGCTCAATCCTCCTGATTGCTTACTTAGATCAGGACTGGCGGAGAGGTAACGTGGGACAACTGGGAAGCGGCTGAGCTTTAGGGGCCTATTTAACAAGCCGTCTTTTAAACACGATCCGTTTCACTCCTTATCGCAAAGATTGTGACTATTTATGAAAATCTTTCTTTTTGAGCAGCAGTCACGAGAACCTGTCCTATCTCCTCTGTGGCTGACAGAGCCGTAGTGACCGGAGGGGAGAGCAGGGCCCTGGGATCCCTCTACCACAATGCTCTCCCCATAGGCTGCAATGGGCTCACACCAGCTTCAGTCATCCGCACAGGTTCCGAAAATCTTTCATTTTTCGGAACTTGTTAAATAGCAGACCCATAAAAACTGATGGGGGCTCTAATGAAAATCATTATCCCCTATTAATAAGTGAATGAGATGCTTAAAAATGTGGTTATACTGCTTTTTTTAGTGGGCTTTTAAGAAAAAAATTTGGATAAATGGGCCCCTAATCTGGTCACAGGAACAAAAGGGAATTGGATACTTTGTGCACTCTGAATGTTACCACAACAGAGCGGCTGATTTAGGGGAAATGTCAGTTCACACCCAAAGGAGAAACTAAGAAAACAGCATTAACTTGTGTTATCTCAATTATATGATTCCACAGAAAAACAAAGAATCCCCCGGTGTTCTCTAATCCTTTAGTCATTGAAGAAATAACCCAACCAAATATTTACCTATGAATGTGATGGATGAGCGCATCAGACATATTTGTAGTATAAATGCAGCTGACCCCACAAGTGGGCGAGCGATGTAAGGTGCCCTATACGCCCATCGTCTCCACCCAGCTCGGGGAGAAGCAGCGTTATAGATAGAACGGGCTGATGTGTGATATAAAGACCATCTGTCTATAATCGCCTCTGAAGTAACGTACACTGACAGTGAGTTACTCCGGTGGCCACTTACTGCTCTATCTATATGGAGGCCGTACACAGGGTGACTGGCTATATATGGATTAGGACTATAGGTCCCTTTATATTGGATGGTGAAGACAGATTACCATCCAGAACAGGCAGCGCCCCCTCATACTGGTAGTCTTCCATATAATGGGATATGACCAGTGCACAGAACATATCCCAGGATTTATATGTAATATTACATTGTAGTAAAGTTCTTGTTAGGGTCTTGCTGCATGTAACTGTTTGTGGTAAACCTGAATCCAGCCCCCCTGATCCCTCCTGTCCAGGGGCTGGGCTGGAGAAGGGGGGGGGGGATATATCTGTCCTGCGTACCATAGTGGGCTATGGGCTACCTTGGGCTGGGCCACCTGCATTTTTGTTTTATTTTTTTTTTATTCTCACCTCCCCCTTTAAAATGTTCCTAGTAGACTGCTGCGTCCAGTCTTCGGGGCCCCCAGGCTAAAATTTGCTAGCTGTCCCCTGCTCCTGTCCCATCTTTCCTCCATGTTATCAGAATTCCCTGATGAAACGGGGGGGGGGGGGGGGAGGAACAAATGAAGCCCAGTTTGGGGCTGGCTCCGCTTCCTGCCCCCCTCCCATGGTCCCTGAGATTCTGCAATGGTTCAAACATTAATGACTGTGGCTGACCGTGTGGTGATGGGGGCAGGAGGCGGAGCCAGCACAATTCAGTGTGGGTGGTGGGGTTCTTATTTAATCTGGGACCTCCATAATTCAGGATGCCTCTGCTCATGTGGGACTATTGTCTGACTGGCTCCCAGTTTCACTTTTGACAAAAAATAAATACACAATTGTGATACCCCAAATCCTGAGTACCCTGGGATGTATCTGTTTTAATTTGTTAATTTAATTTGTTAATTGTTATAAGTGTTTATAAAGATATAAAAAAAAAAGAAAAAGAATTCCTGAGGGAGAAGTGAAAGTGGGGAGTGGTTGGGGGTGACAGTGGGGAGTGGTTGGTGGTGACAGTGGGGAGTGGTTGGTGGTGGCCGGGGGTGACAGTGGGGACTGGTTGGTGGTGACAGTGGGGAGTGGTTGGTGGTGACAGTGGGGAGTGGTTGGTGGTGGCCGGGGGTGACAGTGGGGAGTGGTTGGTGGTGACAGTGGGGAGTGGTTGGTGGTGGCCGGGGGTGACAGTGGGGAGTGGTTGGTGGTGACAGTGGGGAGTGGTTGGTGGTGACAGTGGGGAGTGGTTGGTGGTGGCCGGGGGTGACAGTGGGGAGTGGTTGGTGGTGACAGTGGGGAGTGGTTGGTGGTGACAGTGGGGAGTGGTTGGTGGTGGCCGGGGGTGACAGTGGGGAGTGGTTGGTGGTGACAGTGGGGAGTGGTTGGTGGAGGCCGAGGGTGACAGTGGGGAGTGGTTGGGGGTGACAGTGGGGAGTGGTTGGTGGTGACAGTGGGGAGTGGTTGGTGGTGGCCGGGGGTGACAGTGGGGACTGGTTGGTGGTGACAGTGGGGAGTGGTTGGTGGTGACAGTGGGGAGTGGTTGGTGGTGGCCGGGGGTGACAGTGGGGAGTGGTTGGTGGTGACAGTGGGGAGTGGTTGGTGGTGACAGTGGGGAGTGGTTGGTGGTGGCCGGGGGTGACAGTGGGGAGTGGTTGGTGGTGACAGTGGGGAGTGGTTGGTGGAGGCCGAGGGTGACAGTGGGGAGTGGTTGGGGGTGACAGTGGGGAGTGGTTGGTGGTGACAGTGGGGAGAGGTTGGTGGTGGCCGGGGGTGACAGTGGGGAGTGGTCGGTGGTGGCCGGGGGTGACAGTGGGGAGTGGTTGGTGGTGACAGTGGGGAGTGGTTGGTGGTGGCCGGGGGTGACAGTGGGGAGTGGTTGGTGGTGACAGTGGGGAGTGGTTGGTGGTGACAGTGGGGAGTGGTTGGTGGGGGCCGGGGGTGACAGTGGGGAGTGGTTGGTGGTGACAGTGGGGAGTGGTTGGTGGTGACAGTGGGGAGTGGTTGGTGGTGACAGTGGGGAGTGGTTGGTGGTGACAGTGGGGAGTGGTTGGTGGTGACAGTGAGGAGTGGTTGGTGGTGGCCGGGGGTGACAGTGGGGAGTGGTTGGGGGTGACAGTGGGGAGTGGTTGGTGGTGGCCGGGGGTGACAGTGGGGAGTGGTTGGTGGTGGCCGGGGGTGACAGTGGGGAGTGGTTGGTGGTGGCCGGGGGTGACAGTGGGGAGTGTTTGGTGGTGACAGTGGGGAGTGTTTGGTGGTGACAGTGGGGAGTGGTTGGGGGTGACAGTGGGGAGTGGTTGGTGGTGACAGTGGGGAGTGGTTGGTGGTGGCCGGGGGTGACAGTGGGGAGTGGTTGGTGGTGACAGTGGGGAGTGGTTGGTGGTGACAGTGGGGAGTGGTTGGTGGGGGCCGGGGGTGACAGTGGGGAGTGGTTGGTGGTGACAGTGGGGAGTGGTTGGTGGTGACAGTGGGGAGTGGTTGGGGGTGACAGTGGGGAGTGGTTGGTGGTGACAGTGAGGAGTGGTTGGTGGTGGCCGGGGGTGACAGTGGGGAGTGGTTGGGGGTGACAGTGGGGAGTGGTTGGTGGTGGCCGGGGGTGACAGTGGGGAGTGGTTGGTGGTGGCCGGGGGTGACAGTGGGGAGTGGTTGGTGGTGGCCGGGGGTGACAGTGGGGAGTGTTTGGTGGTGACAGTGGGGAGTGTTTGGTGGTGACAGTGGGGAGTGGTTGGGGGTGACAGTGGGGAGTGGTTGGTGGTGGTTGGGGGTGACAGTGGGGAGTGGTTGGGGGTTGCCGGGGGTGACAGGAGAGAGGAGTGTGATACTCAGGAGCTGAGAGAGATCCCTGTTTCTGATAAACTGAGAGAGAAAAGATGGGGACAGAATGGAAATTGTACAAAGTGATAAATAAGCAGATATAGGGGCACATTATCATTCTTCAGCAAAAATGAGAAATAGTTATCGATCCTTATCGCATGGATAATTTAGGGTTAGGGAACTATTTCTCAAATTTATTGAAAAAACGGATCACAGAAACAGCAGTTCCGATAAACTGCTGTTTCTGTGATAAAAACAAATCCCACTTACCCCCCTCTTCGGGAAGCGCTGTCTCGGGATCTCCTCCAGGTGTTCCTCGTTCTCTTCATTCTTCAATTGCGCATGTGCACAAAGATCCCGGTCTCTCTGCAACGAGAGAGCGCTGAGTGACAGGGAGTGATCATGTGATCCCTCCACACATGCTCTCCGGAGCAGAGCTGACAGCATTGGATTCTTCCATTCGGATGATGTACGCCAGCTGCAGCTGGTACATTAATATGACAAGTTTCCGAAAAAAATCTTTTTTCGGGACTTGTTAGATTGCGGCCAGGAGCAGTCACCATTCTGTTGTATGGAGACTGCTCGCAAAAACGATGATGAGTGCAAAGCAGCAGATATCCATGATATCTGCTGCGGTGCCCCCTTAATAAATTTGCGGAGAGCACATCGGGACCTGATTTCCACGGTAAGTGCACAATAGTGCCGCGATTTCTTAAATATGACCCTAAAAGTGAAGAAGGTGTAAGAAGAGAAGAAGTGAGCAAAAGAGGCTGAGGGAAAAAGAGTTGGCAACCCTGCTGGAATGACTGAGCAGTAGAGAGATCTGTGAGTACACAACAGGGACTGAGCTATGTACTGAGGACAGTGTGAGAGGAGAGAGATCTGTGAGTACACAACAGGGACTGAGCTATGTACTGAGGACAGTGTGAGAGGAGAGAGGAGAGAGATCTGTGAGTACACAACAGGGACTGAGCTATGTACTGAGGACAGTGTGAGAGGAGAGAGATCTGTGAGTACACAACAGGGACTGAGCTATGTACTGAGGACAGTAAGAGGAGAGAGAGTAGAGAGATCTGTGAGTACACAACAGGGACTGAGCTATGTACTGAGGACAGTGTGAGAGGAGAGAGATCTGTGAGTACACAACAGGGACTGAGCTATGTACTGAGGACAGTGTGAGAGGAGAGAGAGTAGAGAGATCTGTGAGTACACAACAGGGACTGAGCTATGTACTGAGGACAGTGTGAGAGGAGAGAGATCTGTGAGTACACAACAGGGACTGAGCTATGTACTGAGGACAGTGTGAGAGGAGAGAGAGTAGAGAGATCTGTGAGTACACAACAGGGACTGAGCTATGTACTGAGGACAGTGTGAGAGGAGAGAGATCTGTGAGTACACAACAGGGACTGAGCTATGTACTGAGGACAGTGTGAGAGGAGAGAGAGTAGAGAGATCTGTGAGTACACAACAGGGACTGAGCTATGTACTGAGGACAGTGTGAGAGGAGAGAGATCTGTGAGTACACAACAGGGACTGAGCTATGTACTGAGGACAGTGTGAGAGGAGAGAGATCTGTGAGTACACAACAGGGACTGAGCTATGTACTGAGGACAGTGTGAGAGGAGAGAGGAGAGAGATCTGTGAGTACACAACAGGGACTGAGCTATGTACTGAGGACAGTGTGAGAGGAGAGAGATCTGTGAGTACACAACAGGGACTGAGCTATGTACTGAGGACAGTGAGAGGAGAGAGAGTAGAGAGATCTGTGAGTACACAACAGGGACTGAGCTATGTACTGAGGACAGTGTGAGAGGAGAGAGATCTGTGAGTACACAACAGGGACTGAGCTATGTACTGAGGACAGTGTGAGAGTAGAGAGATCTGTGAGTACACAACAGAGACTGAGCTATGTACTGAGAACAGTGTGAGAGTAGAGAGATCTGTGAGTACACAACAGGGACTGAGCTATGTACTGAGGACAGTGTGAGAGGAGAGAGGAGAGAGATCTGTGAGTACACAACAGGGACTGAGCTATGTACTGAGGACAGTGTGAGAGGAGAGAGATCTGTGAGTACACAACAGGGACTGAGCTATGTACTGAGGACAGTGAGAGGAGAGAGAGTAGAGAGATCTGTGAGTACACAACAGAGACTGAGCTATGTACTGAGGACAGTGTGAGAGGAGAGAGAGTAGAGAGATCTGTGAGTACACAACAGGGACTGAGCTATGTACTGAGGACAGTGTGAGAGGAGAGAGATCTGTGAGTACACAACAGGGACTGAGCTATGTACTGAGGACAGTGAGAGGAGAGAGAGTAGAGAGATCTGTGAGTACACAACAGACTGAGCTATGTACTGAGGACAGTGAGAGGAGAGAGAGTAGAGAGATCTGTGAGTACACAACAGAGACTGAGCTATGTACTGAGAACAGTGTGAGAGTAGAGAGATCTGTGAGTACACAACAGGGACTGAGCTATGTACTGAGGACAGTGTGAGAGGAGAGAGATCTGTGAGTACACAACAGGGACTGAGCTATGTACTGAGGACAGTGAGAGGAGAGAGAGTAGAGAGATCTGTGAGTACACAACAGACTGAGCTATGTACTGAGGACAGTGAGAGGAGAGAGAGTAGAGAGATCTGTGAGTACACAACAGAGACTGAGCTATGTACTGAGAACAGTGTGAGAGTAGAGAGATCTGTGAGTACACAACAGGGACTGAGCTATGTACTGAGGACAGTGAGAGGAGAGAGAGTAGAGAGATCTGTGAGTACACAACAGAGACTGAGCTATGTACTGAGGACAGTGTGAGAGGAGAGAGATCTGTGAGTACACAACAGGGACTGAGCTATGTACTGAGGACAGTGTGAGAGGAGAGAGAATAGAGAGATCTGTGAGTACACAACAGAGACTGAGCTATGTACTGAGAACAGTGTGAGAGTAGAGAGATCTGTGAGTACACAACAGGGACTGAGCTATGTACTGAGAACAGTGTGAGAGTAGAGAGATCTGTGAGTACACAACAGGGACTGAGCTATGTACTGAGGACAGTGTGAGAGGCGAGAGATCTGTGAGTACACAACAGAGAGTGAGCTATGTACTGAGGACAGAGACAAGTTGGAGTTGTATAATAGTTAAGCAGACACAGTTCAGCATAACTCTACCATTACATCACTGACACTGGAAACATCAGCAGTTATTTAGATATGTTATATATACTTGAACTGCTTGCTTAAGAAAAATAAAAGAAATGTATGGGCCCCAACCACGTGCACCACTTCTGCAAATAGTTAGTGAAATATTCGATGTAGATCTTAAAGTTGTATTGAGAAATTGTTATATATATTAATATTAGAGATGTCAGTGTTATTAGTATGGGGAATTTAAAGGTTTGTCAATTGTAAATAGTTTTAAAATGAGAAGATATTGTTTAAAAACAATTGTTTGCTTCTAAAACAAATATCAGAATAATTAATAATAATAAAAGGAAGTTAGTTCAGAATACACTTGTGTCATTTTAAATCTCTGGATAAATCTCCTGACCTCTCTGGTGCAATTTCTACGTATTACTCTAAATAATACCACATGGGGTATTACACAATATGTGGAAACTATCTCCGGCTGTAGTCCTCATGGGGAACGCTGCTGGTATGGATTATCCGTTCACACACAGTGGAAGTTGAATAAAAGCTGGTTATAAAATAATAGTAGGATGCTTAGGAGTTAACGAGTTACAGTGCATATGTATATTGACAAATGAAGTCGTTTTTCTTCTTTCAGACAATGTTGCTTAAAATGTATGTGGAAACGTGTCTAAAGAATATTTCATAGCATAACATATTTAAAATGAAATGTGCCCTCCGGTGATAATATAAGGGAAGCTGGTGCAGGACGTAACGTCTGATAAGATATGGCAAGGTCTACTTGGATGTCTGCCTATATCTGGGGGATGATGGGAGATGTTGAGACCCCGATATGTGTAGTGATATTATTGGTCTAAAGTATTATATTAAGCTTTATCTATGTATTTTGTGGTTTTTGAGCAGAAAATGCTTGGAAAAGTCATGTGAAATTACCATTGTTCTAATTGAATTAAATGGTCTGTATTGTGCATACAAAATAAATTGAGAACATTCTGAAGAAACTTCGTTTTTGGATTATTTCTGAAACGTCCATATCGCTGCCAGATATAGGGTGTTTCTCCCTTCTTAAATAGGCCTCTAGAGGTGATGTTATCCTTCAACAAGTTGTTGACGACCTCACTGCCATCATATCAGGAAAATGAAGCCAATATCTGGAATAAAACCCCTTTGACTTCCACTGTAACGTGGATCTGATGCCACAACAAATATTACAGAATAATCTGTTTGGAGAACACAATAGATTACAGAATACAGGGAGATATTGTAACCAGAACATCTCTGCAGACAATGAGCCAGTTTACAGGGTCTGATCTCTTATAAAGGGCTCTTTCATCCACACGTCACCTGTGTCTAAATAAGATGTTTTCCTGTCTGTGGAGTCCCGAAGCCGGACAGAAATATCTGTGTAACCAGCATCTTCTCTGCTATAAATGGGATGAGTATCCTGGGGGTCTAATAGGAGACCGCTGTCTATACTGGTCCCCTCTGTACCCCAGCCAGCTCTGACCACCACACAGCAGCCACCGCTGGTCATATCCCCCAAAATAGGACCAGTCTCCGACAGAGGTGTCAGTGTGTGCTGGTGAAACGTGGCCAAGCGTTCTGTGGCTGGAAACCTCAGCAGGAACGTGCACTGTTTATAAACCGTGATTATTATTATACAGCTGTTATTTTGCAGGGAAGCACAAGTCTCAGATTGTAGCAGTTATTGATTGACAGCTGTCTGGTTTCCTCAGCTGTGGTGCCCCCTGGTGGACAGATTGTTAAAATGGCAGAACCCATGGTTGGGGCATATTACGTCCCAATCACCTTCGTAAACTAAACTTATCCAAAACTGAGCTGGTTATTTCCCTCATGCTGAATGCCTCACGTCCCCAAATCTTCCACACTGTCCTAATCCTCACACCCGTTCCATCTGACCGGTCAGCCAATCACTGACCTTATTCTGCAGCCATCATTTACACAATCTCTCCAATCTGCCTCATTCCATCACAGGATCTCCGGTCTTGGTTCATGTACTCGGTATACACAGGGCTGGCGCTGCCATTAGCAGGGGAGGGCTGGCAAACTTTAGGACAGGGAACAAGACTTGACTAGGTAGCCTATTGGTAACATTTTAAAGAAAATAAATGCAGGTGACCCAGCCCAAGGTAGCCCACTATGGGACTGGCCCAGGGGGAAGATGCCCCCTGGCCATTAGGCAAGCCTAGGCAGCTTCAGCTGCTTACTGTCTGTATGACGATGGCACCTCCCTTCTGCCAAGGTAAAAATCAGCAGGGAAAGAGTGAGGGGGGCGGCACTAGGTTTAGTGGCCCTGGGCATACCTCCGCTTATCTACTTGTCCTCCCTCCTTATGCCGCTATGAACCATGCTGCCAGGCTTATTCAGCATCTTGCCAACTACACGTCCTTTGCTGCCCCACTCTGCCAATTCCGGGTACCCACTGCTGGCTCACTGGATTCAGCCCTTCCCACTGGCAGAACACGCTGCCAGTCTGAAAAGCAGAGTTGGCACAAGTGATGAAAGTTGAACACTATCTGCTGCCCACTACATGCTCCTGTACCCACTCTAGGACTTCACCTTTTTAAAATGGGCATTATGTCCAGATGGCTGTAAAGCTGCACGAACCTTCCAGACTGCAAATCCTTACTGGCTTTCACGCTGCCTCTTTGTTTGCTAGAAGCATTTATCTGTCTGCTGGAGGTGTCGCTGGACCTTTATGAAGTGAGTTGGAAAAGATAGTGGTCTGAGCACACAGCCCCTCCCTACTGACTACAATACAATCTGGCAGGGGATTAACCCTTACAGCGGCAGATGCTGATAAGACAAAGATTTAATGAGCTAGAAAGTCATGTCCAGCCTCATAACCTGATCAGTGTTGTGCTCTAAGGAGGTATATTATAAAATAACACCGGTTAGGCAGTGGGATCATCCCTCGTCTGCCACAACTCAGCAGCGTTTCACAACATTTGTGTTCTTTGCGTAACATGATTCCTCTGGTCCTTCAATACCCCTTGTCTGAATCATCCTCCGCATGTTCTGGTTGGACCATAAGACGTCCGTACAGAAAGATAACTTGTAATATCGGGTGTATGACCACAATGTACAGCCTGGGGCTATGGACCATCCTATGTTTCTAGTGTGGTATAGAAATATGATACAATGTATTAATAAATAGACTCGGACTCTTGTACAAACAATCTCACATATGAATTTATTAAATGGGTAATTACACCCAAAACTGACAGTTGGTACAAAAAAGTCTTTATAATCTTTATACATACGGAGTGATTCATTGTGATGAATTGGATGGTTGGAAGAGTCTGTAGTTGTTGTCCCTCGTACATTAGGTGTTGTACAACAACTACAATGTCTGTTACCAGGGAATGGTCAGGACTCTATATTACCTTGTGGTGGGTATGTTGGTTTATTACATAGGCATTTCATAAAATGTGCACTGTTTATTTAAGGCTAACTAAGTATTCTGCTTTTGATTGGTTTGACCAGAAGGCTGAATATTTACATAACCTATTTCAGGATAATTGTGCTGGTCTCTGAACCAAGATTTTTATGTCTTCCAACATGGAATTGAGATGGAAGGAATCTTCTTCCAATATGTGGGCGGGCCTGAGTAGTTTCCCTCCCTGAGCTGATTAATCTTTAATGTTCTACCATCGCTGGCTGATCATAAACCCACCCATCTACTGATGGTCTACGCTCCCGTAATCTGGACTTGTGGCTTATTGATAATGGTAAACTGGACCTGTTGCTGGGAGGCGTCATTGGGTCACCTGATTAGAATGTTACCAATGACTTTCTTTCCAAAAATTCAGACGCTTTCTGGAAATGGGTTCCTGTAACTTATTGCGTTTGTGGCTAAGAAGTGACGTTGGATGTTTATAGATCTGCAAGAACAACTTAAAGCCACTGGGAGGATGGTTCTAAAGACTCAAACATTTTCTATGTGTAGATCTATAAGGGAGAAAATGAGATGATTCCATTGAACATCAAGACCTGGGAACCTGGCTCTTCTAAACCGCCAGCCTGGATCCGATTCCGCTCAATGTCGCCATTACAGAATGGGCAAAGGTGGCATACTGCGAAACATTTCTTCCTGTAGTAGAACTACATTGCATAGAACATTAATTGTTCCCTGAATTTAGTAAGGCAGGTAGATAGATAGATATATTTTTATATTGCAATGACTATTATGGACTTTATTGGCAGCGATAAATCAAATATCGCCGAGTAGACTGGCCTGCGACAATATAAAGGTTAACATAGCACTGTGCCCAGCTAATCTCCGGTATAGGCCTCCAGGAGTCAGCTTGCTGGCTTGCGCAGTGGTTTTTAGTTCTATGTCTGTAGGTTGTGCTTGCTACACTGTAACACATCATCGTTATGCTGTCTGCATTCATCTAATGGACGGTGCTAGGAATGGACCCAATTTTTTAAGTTTTCTGTTTTGCCCATGTAGCTGACATGTCTATTCCCCTCCCACCCTCTTATGACGGAGGACTCGCACCTTCATTTTCCTTTTTTTTTTCTCTTGTCTCATGGACTCGGCGCTACAAGCTGATAATGGCTTGATCAGTGGATTCACAAGCTGGAGGGATAAACATGATGCAGCCCATACTGAACTTATCACCTGGTTTCAGATCATTTTACAAAGTTGGGCATAAAATGACTTCAGCTTTATCTACAGATTTTCAGTGCTGGATTGGGTATAATTACATGATTAGAAGCCCCATAAAACGCTCTTGGGGGAACCAGTCTTTCATTACGGGTTTCTGTACCAGACCAGTGACTCTGGTTGCCGATAGCTTTGTTCTGTAACAATAACACCCATCATGGTTCTTTAACAAGCAAATGAGTTTCTAGAAAAATAAAATTCAGAAATGGTTGAACAGTTTCGACACCTGCCTGTGTCCTATGTCTGTAACGGAGAGACCTTCCTGGGTGGTGAAGGGTTAGCAGGAGATTGATGGGTGACGGAACCTGTGCCAGCTGGAGCATGGAGCCGGTGTATGAAGAGGTAGGCCGTATGTCTCCATTGTTTCTATAACAAGAGGCGTGAGGCTAGGACAGATAAGAACGTGGAGAGCAGGGTCAGAGACTCCTTTGAGCTGAGCCCCGAGCTGCCCGACTTGCAGTGATCCTGATTTTGTCCAATGCAGGCGGCGTACGCCATGACGTGAGGTATGTAATTCTGTTCATGGACTCCATGCAGGAGATGGGCCATTGGTCCCTTGGCAAAAACGGCAACATCCTCTCCACCGTGGGTTTCTTGCTGTAGGGGAACGGCCGACTGTGCCTGGTAGGTGGCCTGAGCTGTAAGAAAAACACACAGGTAGTAATCTGGTTGTACCTCAATTCAATATCGAATCTAAGACCATATTTACTGATGTCCGTGTGGTGTTGCGGACACAGCTTGTACCTGAGCTTCAGATGGATATCTTTCTATGTCCATGCCGGGTGGAAAAAATACAGAAAGATTGTAAATATGGATCTGTAAAGTCTCTAGTTCAGGATCTATTGTAATTGCTTTTGGTTTGATTGCTTAGCTGTTGCCTGACAACCAAAAACTCTGCAGAGACTCTGCTTCTTGACAAGTTGTGCAATTATACTCACCGAGATCCACGCTGGAGACATTTTCCCGGCTTCCGCCCACTTGTTTGTAACCAGGTCCGTTTCCATAAAGGATAGATGTATATGGTTTGTTGTCAATGTCGCTCAGTGCTGGGGCTAAACCTGTAAATCACAAAACGCGAGGAGGTCTTGGTCAATGGGTCTATCCCAGAAAAACGTCCAGCATAGGTATTTAATGGTGCTCCTTCATGGATCATCAGTGGTTTTCAATTAGGAATCTACAGTTTATCTAAAATGACCGTCCATTGTAAAATGTTATATTTCTCCAAAAACATTATTTAAGCATAATGAACAGTTGTCCGAATGTATTGTTGCCCAGTCTCCAAAACCCCCAGAAACCTTCATAAGAACCAGTATATTATAATTTTCTATAGCTTACCAAAAATTGATGTTCCCCGCAGCGTGTAGCCACCAAACGTGAAGACGTGGGAGTGGTCGGCGGTAACGACTGTTAACGTTTCTTCTGCTGAGGTCATGTTTCCTGCCAGGCCAATCGCAATGTCCATCTGCACTGCCTCATGCAATGCTTGCTTGGCCTTCCCTTCGTGATGCCCGTGGTCTATCCGTCCACCTGCCAAATGAAGACTATTTTCCATTAGCATCCCCTGTTTAATATGGCCTACAGCGTCTGAAACTTCTGTTGACCATAATGAATATCGACTTCATACCAGAGTTGTGTGGAAACATGCATCTTCCTTACTACTGTAACCTAACTTTAAGGTCTCAACTGGTTCTCATGTGGACTCTTGAGATAAACCCTGATCATGCTTTGTATGGTGGTGTACAAAACACTGCATCTGATGGGGGGGATAAGTCAGGACAATGGGACGCTGTGTCCTAGATGAATGTATAGTGATACAGAACAGAATACGGCAGTGCATCCTATTGCTAATGGTCCCACCAGTGTCCTAGGAGGGTGTACAGAGGACAAAGCACTGACCCTCCACAAGAAGGAAGAATCCTTTGGGGTTTTTCTTCAGAATGCTGATGGCCACCTTTGTCATCTCCGTCAGGGAGGGGTCTGTGGACTTGTTTCTATCCAGCTCGTACGCCATATCAGCCGGCTCGAACAGACCTAGAATACAGATTCCCCATTAATACTCTTCTTACCTCCATGCTGGATCTGTTTGTAATGAGAAAAAATGCTGGTGCTGGTCCAAGGAGTGTGTGTGACCAGAGAGAGTGTTTCTGTCCTTGATCTGGTTTAAGGTGAAATAAGTTGTGTATATCGCTATTGGCACAGATGGCCGGTTACTTGTGTGTGTTCATGTAACTTACCCAGGAGATGTTTGACATCCTGAGGTCTCAATGCCAATAACTGCTCACGGTTCCAGACATAATAAGCGCCCTGTGGGTAGCCAGAAAAACATACAATATTGAGTTAATGTTTAACTTGCAAATGTGCCTGCACTGCTGTGGTTCAGAAGTATGGCTTCTAGCTGTCCTCAGCAGCACAATCCCAAAATAAAACCTTCTGTGAATGTCTAATAACTGATGGTCAACCAACCCCGCTGCTCTCCCCTCCCCTTCTTTCCCCTACTGCTAAGGTATTTGCCACCTACTCAGAAGGCCAAAGCAACACCTTCCATCAAATCTCCCCAGGTCACTGCAACCACTCTCCTACTCGCCCACCATTCCTTCGATCACATTACTAAAGACGAGGTCTCTGCACTTCGCTCTTCGTCTCCCCCCTTAGGGATGCCTGCATCTAGTATACCTCTTCAATCTGTTCCTTTCCACTGACACTTTTCCTTCCATCTTCAATCATGTTCTCATCTCTCCTATTCTCAAGAAACCATCTCTCGACCCCTTTACTTCCGAACTACTTGAGTGTTTTACGTACAACCACCTGACCCACTTTCTCTCATTACTCCCTTCTTGACCTTCTCCCCTGTAGTCCAGATAATGCCGACACCAACTTGACCTTCTCCCCTGTAGTCCAGATAATGCCGACACCAAAGTGACCAATCTGAAGCTCCCCTTCATACATCTGATCTAGTCACGTGATGCACCGCTAGACCTGCTCTTCTCTGGCCATCACTTCACATTCCTCTCTCTCCTGTGTGCTGCTCTACATATGGAACTCGCTACCCTGCCTGAGCAGACTGTCCCCAATCTTCGTACCTTTCCAGCTCACAGCACCCACCTCTTACTACAGCCTATCCTACTCCAACAGACACTATTCTGCATGTCCTACCAGTCCCATGCCCACTCTGCATGCCCTAGTTCATTGTCTCGGCATTGCTCATCCACTCTAGCCTCTGTCTCACATTCTTCATCCTTGTCTGTACTGGTTCTTAAATGTGTGATTTGTAACTGAATGGCCGTTGCAGCAGAATTTTGTGGCTTCTAACAACAAATTGACTGTGAAAGATTAGTAACTCTGTTCACATATCACTCTCTACAGCAGGCTGGCCCAATCTGTGGCTCTCCTGGCAAGGCATGCTGGGGCTTGTAGTTTCACAACATCTGGAGAGCCACAGATTGGCCAGGACTGACCTTTGGTCTGTCTTCCCACTAAAGAACTACTGTGCGGATTTGCAAAAAGCAATTGAACTATTTGTCGGCAATTACTGATCCTAACATGTTGATGCGGAAAATATTCAGTACCATGTAACCATAGCCAATCATAAGCTGGGGGGTGGTGTATCTTGTAATATCCACTCACTATTTTTGTCCAATTTGCATATATTTATGAAGATAATTGAATTAACATCCTATAACTTCTTGCACTCTGCTTAGTATGGAAACCCTCCGCCCTCCTGTATCTGGCAGATCTACTAGACCACCGAAATAACGTGTATAATGTCTATTTGCCCACACAACGGCGATATGTTCTACATATAATACAAGTGTTTTTATATTGTCTGTAGGATTAAAGATCTGACTTCCTGCAAGATGGAGATCAGCTCCAACCGAGAAATGCTCTCCGCTTTCTGCAAGACCGGTAAGGACTTGCTGTATTTTGTTATAAGCTTTGTACTTTTGGAGCCCACTCTTAAGATCTAAGGCTACATGTTCATGGTGGAGACTGGGGTTTGTGACTTTGTTTAAAAAGAAAAGTCTTAACAAAATGTTTCCATTTAAACCCAAACCTGTCCACCAGCTTCCTCCTATCCTGTCATTGGCCTATTTCCCTGTTATTCATTCCCAGAATGAGGTGATGGACACCAGGACTAGTGAGGAACCCAATCTCACCTGCTTATCAGACTTCTTATCCAGCCACACCTGGGTCAGATTTAAACCATCCAGACGTGTGCCGTTTGCCTTCTCATCCTTTGGATACTCCACGTCTGGGGTGTTTTTAGGGAACATATATTTCCTTCCTCCACCCATGATGACCTGGAATAACAAAAGATTTCTGGTGTGACCATATTTAACTGCAGAGTATTATACCTCCGGTGTGACCATATTAAACTGCAGCGTATTATAGCGCCTGTGTGACCATATTAAGGTGCAGAGTATTATACCTCCTGTGAGACCATATTAAGGTGCAGAGTATTATACCTCCTGTGTGACCATATTAAACTGCAGCGTATTATAGCGCCTGTGTGACCATATTAAGGTGCAGAGTATTATACCTCTGGTGTGACCATATTAAGGTGCAGAGTATTATACCTCTGGTGTGACCATATTAAGGTGCAGAGTATTATACCTCCTGTGTGACCATATTAAGGTGCAGAGTATTATACCTCCGGTGTGACCATATTAAAGTGCAGCGTATTATACCTCCGGTGTGACCATATTAAACTGCAGCGTATTATAGCGCCTGTGTGACCATATTAAGGTGCAGCGTATTATACCTCTGCTGTGACCATATTAAAGTGCAGAGTATTATACCTCCGGTGTGACCATATTAAGGTGCAGAGTATTATACCTCCGGTGTGACCATATTAAGGTGCAGAGTATTATACCTCCGGTGTGACCATATTAAGGTGCAGAGTATTATACCTCTGGTGTGACCATATTAAGGTGCAGAGTATTATACCTCTGGTGTGACCATATTAAGGTGCAGAGTATTATACCTCCGGTGTGACCATATTAAGGTGCAGCGTATTATACCTCCGGTGTGACCATATTAAGGTGCAGAGTATTATACCTCCGGTGTGACCATATTAAGGTGCAGAGTATTATACCTCCGGTGTGACCATATTAAGGTGCAGAGTATTATACCTCTGGTGTGACCATATTAAGGTGCAGCGTATTATACCTCCGGTGTGACCATATTAAGGTGCAGAGTATTATACCTCTGGTGTGACCATATTAAGGTGCAGAGTATTATAGCGCCGGTGTGACCATATTAAGGTGCAGAGTATTATACCTCTGGTGTGACCATATTAAGGTGCAGAGTATTATACCTCCGGTGTGACCATATTAAGGTGCAGCGTATTATACCTCCTGTGTGACCATATTAAGGTGCAGAGTATTATACCTCCGGTGTGACCATATTAAGGTGCAGAGTATTATACCTCCGGTGTGACCATATTAAGGTGCAGAGTATTATACCTCCGGTGTGACCATATTAAGGTGCAGAGTATTATACCTCCGGTGTGACCATATTAAGGTGCAGAGTATTATACCTCCGGTGTGACCATATTAAGGTGCAGAGTATTATACCTCTGGTGTGACCATATTAAGGTGCAGCGTATTATACCTCCTGTGTGACCATATTAAGGTGCAGAGTATTATACCTCCGGTGTGACCATATTAAGGTGCAGAGTATTATACCTCCGGTGTGACCATATTAAGGTGCAGAGTATTATACCTCCGGTGTGACCATATTAAGGTGCAGCGTATTATACCTCCTGTGTGACCATATTAAGGTGCAGAGTATTATACCTCCGGTGTGACCATATTAAGGTGCAGAGTATTATACCTCCGGTGTGACCATATTAAGGTGCAGCGTATTATACCTCCGGTGTGACCATATTAAGGTGCAGAGTATTATACCTCCGGTGTGACCATATTAAGGTGCAGAGTATTATACCTCCTGTGTGACCATATTAAGGTGCAGAGTATTATACCTCCGGTGTGACCATATTAAGGTGCAGAGTATTATACCTCCGGTGTGACCATCCTCCCACAAATCTAATTAGTACTTTTCTCTTCTAGTGAAACTTGTTCTATTCAAGCCCTGGTTCCACTCTGACACTCAACAAAATGTAAGTAATTGCTGAATACCAGCAGAAGAGTCTGGATACGTTGCAGTTTTGTGTTTCTGTATGAGAACTTATTACTCCAAATTGGTTTTATTTTTAGTCCCTTTATCTGATTTTGTGCCAGAACTTGTTTAGTGACCACTTACCTCTATATCTGGGACATTGTTCATGAGCTGCCAGGCTATGTCTTTACAGCCTTGGTCCACAGCTTCCTTAGGCATCTCGTTATCTGAGTACCAGTCCCTGTTGACGGAGTGAGCATAGGCCGCACTTGGCGTGGCGTGATTAACCCTGGTTGTAGTCACCACACCGACCGACTTTCCTGGTGAATGATAACATGATGTTTATGTGCAATGTATAGTCTGAGTTCTGTAACCGCCCAATGTACAGAAGATTCTCACCGATCAGAAATCTGGCAAGTGCCCATCAGAGGACACGTTGGTGGGAAGAGTTTATGTAGAGTGGGTGAGTGAACTTCAAAGAGGAACAAAAGGCGACGGCTCACCCTAAAGAGGTCACCAGCAAATGTTAGTAGGGATTGGAAGTTATTATAGTTAATCTGGTAGATTATTGCACCGAGGGGACAATCGCTCCTCGTCCTTCTCATGCTTTAGATTCAGTTTACAGTAACAATGTGTCTCGTGATATTTAAAGACCTTCCGAACCAAGTAAAGGATTCTCTACCAATCATCAAACCTGGGACGGTCAAGGTCGTTCAGTATCTGGTGTGATATGTGCATGAAATTAATGTCTTGTATACAAGGGCTGCTCCTTCCAAAATCTCTACGTAAAGGTGACAGGAGGGTTCTCATCTAGGGTATCATAGGCAAACCGAGGGGGGGTTTCCAGACACTAGGAAACCCGCCTCCAAGCCTGGGGCACTGTATAATTGAGGTGGCTGGACCCTGCCCCCGCTTCACACGGCTCTGCTTGAAAAGGGAGAGCTGCGTGCACCTAACAGTAGTGCATGCAGCATTGCCCATGTATATTATGGGGATAGGAAGAGTTGGAGAGCAGCCAAGTACTATCTAATATTATACCCACGCCCCCATGCATGCTGGTCACTGTCACTGGTGGCGAGGTGTGGAAACCCCCCTCTACAAATCCTGCGTTTGCCCCTGGCTTCACTCTCTTACCTGCGTCTTTAGCCCATCTCAGGATGGATTGTACTTCATTTCCCTGGGTGGTATTACACTGTCCCCGCACGGCAGCTGCAGTGACGCCAACCGTCCCCTCGTTGGCCTTCACCCCACATAGGTAGGCCGTGGCGGTACCGGCGCTGTCTGGTACCTGTGCGTCAGTGTTGTACGTCTGTGGGAGAGAAGTGGGGTTATCTGTGAATAGCACTGTGTAACGTATATGGAGGTAGCAGCTCAGTGACCAGTTATTACATGGTGGCGCTCACATGTCCTGACCGTTCTGTCCTTAATCTACACTGACTACAGGACACTGCTCCATATTATAAAACCTAGAAAGTTATTGTCTTCTATATGTGTAAATGTTCTTCTAGCTTCCTGGGCACTTGGGCTGAGCACATTCACGCTCGGACTGGACATGGTGTCAAGCTCAAGTCATTTCCTATTAATACATAATATAGTGTAGTGCCGTCTGGACAGTCATTAATACATGTAAGTCACACTTTAAATATAATGTAATTCTGTTTGTTATTGAAAAGAGAAATTTCTTTCCTGCTCTGTCCGAATGGAAATATCCATTAAGTAATGAGAATAGACGGCCGTGGCTCCATATAATATGGCAGCGACGCTAATGAGTTAAGAACTATACGCTGAAGGGGTTAATAAGAATTGTGATGAAGTGGTTGGATTCTGCTGCGGCTCGTTGCACCAGCAGCCGATACATCACGGCTGGTGTCACAAGTACCTGATCACCCAGACACAAGTCTGCTATGCAAAAAAAAATATATATATATATATATATATATATATATATATATATATATATATATATATATATATATATATATATATATATATATATATATATATATATATATATATATATATATATATATATATATTATAGGACAGGGCTGTGGGGGGGTACAATACTCTGTATTGGGAACATTTTAAAAGGAAAAAAAATGCAGGTAGCCCAATATGAGACCAGCCCAATGGGCAGGTGCCCCCAGCCCGTTTCAGGCTTAGCTTACGGCCTTATTGTATCTAAAGTGTGGCCCCTTTTCCGTGTGCAAATGTTTCCTCAGCAGTAATTTGTATCCAGTAATTACAGGGTCCTCATCGCTGACCCCAGCCCCCCCACCTAATGGTTTTGTGACTGAATCCCAGATAAAAAGAGCTTGAGCTATATATACACCCAGAAACCTCCTGCAGACCCCTCCCGAGTGACCCAACATCTGGTAGCATCCTCCCTGTACAGGAAACACCCTCGTCCCTTCCTCAGGATCTCTGTAGTGTTGCCCTTGGCTGTACATTCGGCACATGTGAAACCAGAGCCGGTCAGAGCAGTTTGTAGAAGGGTGGTCTGGCTGAGAGCGGATGATGGAATCACGCTATAGACTTCTCCCCTCTCACACTACGTCCTGGGCTCTGTACAATATCGCATATTATATTTACTGGTGAATTGTCTTGTTATATATTAACCACATGGCAGGTCTGTTACATCAGAGTTCAGGAAGCATCAAATTAAACTGTTCCCTATTTTTTACTTTGCTAGTTAGGAATCAGTTCCCAGAATCCTATGAGGTGACTTTGTGAGCGGCGGGGGCCTATCAGGACAGCGGTGCGGTGGGAAACCCGTGGAAAAGGAAGATTCACGTTAATAAAACTGAGGGAGTTTATACTGGAACAAGGCTCCTCGGTGCTGGTGCAGTCAGTGTGAGGGAGAGGAGCAGAATATCCTCTTGTATTTACTGGATAACAGTATAAAATAGGGAGCGTTTATTATATTCTCAGATCTATGTGATCAGTGTTGGAGCAATATCAGAACTGACCCTGAGATGGATGTAGCACTTCCTGCCCCTTGTAGATGTTCCGTTGCAGTCTTACAGATCATGTGACTAGTCTGTGACGTTCATAATGATCCCTACTTTTCTGGGAGAGTATTTCCAGTGTGAGTTAAAGCTTATTTCTAGAATTGTAGTAATCTGAGTGAAGTGAAGATGGTGTCTGTAACGGGAATTTCCTAATTGAGCCCAGATTATGGCCGATACGCCCACACAGCCACTAGTGGCGGCTTCTTTAGTAATCATTTAATGTGTCTTTTTAATAGGGTGTTGGAACAAGTTTTCAGAAAAAAACCCCACACAAGTAACACCAATGGGTATATAACGCTAGCACACTGGATTCTACTGTCCCACCCGCTTACGTGCCTTAGACATTTAAACAGATTAACGGAAGAATACAGAGGGTCGGCCTGCATCCAGCAGACCACCTGACTGTCCTAGCCACGGACACCTTTGTCCCACGGATTGGGAAGTTGGGTGGTATGGCCTGTTGGCTAGGCATTGGTGGACAGGTGTCGCTCACACCAGCCCCCCTCCCCCACTGGCAGCCTAGCGCTCCAAGGGATGAGGCCATACGCCAAGCTGTCTGTACCTGCTTGTCTCAGTGTTTACACCAGCAGATAAAGTAACACAACATGGAGTTGGTAGAGGTGTTGGTTACTTAGAGCAGGGTAGGCGTTGCTGTAGATTTTAATCATAGCAAACCTATCTCCATAAACGCACAGAAAAGGACATGGATATGACACGTCTGGTGATCACTTCAGCTTCTACAATCTCTACTTCTACAAATAAACCGAGATCCTCTTCTGTTCTCACCTTTGCAAGAGCAACGTGTGGAAACTTGTCCATCTCCAGCACGGACTCCTCTCCAGGCTGTCTAGCCAGTTGTCCCTTTAAGATCCGAGTTGCCGTCACTGTTGACACCCCCATACCTACAGTACACCAGAGTGACACACGTTAATGAAGCTGTTACTTTCAAGCACCCCTAGTTTATTCCCCTGGACCCAGGTCTCACCATCTCCCAGAAACATGATGACATTTTTGGCAGGATTTGTGTTGAGCTTCTGGAGAGCCAACGCGTTTCTTAGGGTGTCCTGGGCCTGTTTCCGCCAGTATTCTGGGTTCTTTTCTTTCTCTGCGGAGGATTTAGAGATTGAGCAGAGCTGGTATTAGTGAGACCTAATATAAGTGTCCAGTGAATGAGACTGGTGAACAGGATGCTTGGCCCATAGCTGGTGGACAATGACCTGTTATAAGTTGGAGCGGTTGGTCACCTGATATCAAGTATTGCAGTGATCTCACACATTACTATGAAATTACTCATCTGCAGGAAAGTCTGTCATTTAGGCTCTTACTAAGCTCCTGTCAAGCCAAGAATTATATAGAACTGGTTCAGCAGATTATGCAATATGACTCGGACAGTGTGAAGCTCTAGTCTGCATTGTGAAGTTCTCTGTGGAGTGTGATCATATCACTGATGTACTGTAACTAATATTAGTTACTTGAAATCTCTCCCCAACCTCCCACAACACACGTCTCCTCCACCCCAACTTACCAGGGAAACTGATGGACACAGAGAGTTTGACCAGCACCAAGAACCACAATTTCAGGAACATCCTCCTTGCTCAGGGGACAGAAACTCCAATCACGTATCTGTGCTCAGAACAGGTCCAACACCGTGTGCGCCACCCTGGGAATTAAAAGCAGAAGGTAATCCTAAAAAATATCTATTCAGCGTTCTGTAATAATTGGCCCCATTTGCAGTGGAACAAGCAGAGCCTGTTTGGCTATCTCCTTGGCTCACCAATGTACTCGCTGTCGTTGACTCGCCAGGAATTGGCTCTGTTCTGTGCTATGGTCGCGTAAGTCACGTTAATGAAAGCAAATGTCTAATTTTGGTTTTCAACTGGTTCCAGCTTGTACTATTTACATAATGTTCTTAAATAAACCTGATAGTTTGAACAAATTGCAGGGTTCAATGTCTCCCTGATGAAACCCAGTTCCTTAGTTAATGTCTATACTGAATTCTGCAGGCTGTTTATTTGTAGTATATTTAGAAATGTGCATTTAGTAATGAACATTTTTATCAGATGAGCTGAAACAAATGTTGGGGGGGGGGAAGTGGCTTTAAATAATTGGATGGGTACAAAGTCCCATGTATAGCCATCGAGAGTGTAATAAAGGCATTATTATAAAAACCTGTGTGTCGTTGTAACCAGAAGTAATACATACATTGATGGTTAAAGTGGCACTGCCTAATATTCCTGGGGTACTGGTAGTGGTGAATTGACGGGTTACATTATGATCGCTTGGTTCAGAACACAAAATGAACAGTTCTAATTCATAATGGTAAACCAACCCCATCACTATGAATAGCAAAATATCGGGGTTCCAACCCCCAGGAACACTTCTATCAGATACTGGACCTAACACCCCTAATTTTGGTTGGGGTACTGTGATTACGGTAGGTGGAGATCATGGTTAGAAGGATGAATAGTCCCTGGCTCATGTTTATATCAGATGCTGTGGATGTTGCGTCTGGTTAAGATGACGACTAATTTTGATTAGTTTGTACCGTGATCCTATATTGTAAGATTATATAACTGACCGGTTTAAAGGGGAAACGTCGACTCTTGTGGATTTCTCCCAATACAGAGTACATTCTAGGTTTGTCACGGTTCTCTTCTGCCTCCACAAATCCAGATGCCCACGGACGTGTGACCTATGACCCATGGCTCCCTGTACCCTATGTCCTCCTGGTATTCCGTCCTGTGCGGCCACCTAACTGAATGTACATCCAAACTCCAGAGATCACAGAAATACATTGTTTAACCTACACAATAGGGGGAGACAGACTGATGGTTATTCTAGTAGTTTGAAAAGATGATTCCATCACTGACTGGAAACTAATTACCAAAGTATCTTTATCCAGAAACAAGGACCCAGAAATGTGTTAAGTGTAGAACAGAAGCTGTCTGTGCATGCTGGGACCTGTAGTTCCACACCAGTCAGAGCCACAGGTTGCTCGTTAGCATCCTCCTGTCTGGCTGACCAGAGACTTGAAACTGATGAATCCAGAGTTGCCCCTGGTTGGTACTTACCCTGCCAGTCTGCATGTGAAGTAGCACAGACACAGGAGAACGATGAGAGCCAGGATGGAGCAGACGACAGCTGTGACCAACATGTGCATCTCCGTGCTGAGCGCCATCGCTGCCCGGGCCAGGATGGAGTGACCAGGACAGGAGCCTCTGTCAGCAGATCTCAGGATTTACTGCCACCTGATGAGATAATTCCTGTAGATTAACTGGTCACTGGCAGCTGCCCCGGGGGATGTATAGAGTCTTCCCTGTTATGTGTAGGTTGCCAAGCATACAACTCGGGCACGTCTGGCCAGCGGCTCGCCCACCAGGAAAAATAGGGAGGAAAAAGTATATCCCCCTTTTTTACCCTATAATAAATTGACCCCTAAGGCTGGTGATAAAACTCCAGTGTATCCTCTGTTACCCTCAAACACCATTATATACCTTGCACATAAATGGCTCATACCACGTCCAACTGCCAGTGGGTACTTATAGATCGCCACCAATTCCATAGCGCTGTACAGATAATATATAAACAAAATAAAAATTGCCCTCTGGCAGAAACGTTCCGTCATATCATGACTCGTTTACGTAGATATATTGGTTTTATACCCACATAATGCACCCATCTTGGCGTCTGTCTCGGAAGCCTCGTGTGTCCCAGTTACCCCTTTTCTGGAGGGAGATACCGGCCTGCCTGAGGTATATTCCTCTCCGGGTTCAGAGCACTAGCAGCGGCTGGTACAATACAGAACAGTGGCCTCGCCAATGCTTCTAATCCTTTGTCTTACATGGGTGACTGGCACTGTGAGAACTCTCTCCAGGCAGCTCAGTGTGTGCCCATTACCTGACAATCTCTTCTCTGCTGATTACTGGTGAACAATTACACCATCCATTTACCTCTGGCACTTCTCCGTATACGCCTGTCTGAACTCGCGGAAGTGTCCTCGTATTAGAGGGATCCACCCCACAAACAGGTTAAACCTCATCGCTCAATGTACTGTACAAATCCTGATAGAGGAATGGGAGTGCCAGGCAGTGCAGGTCTGTGAGCGCTGGCTGTGCCCACCAATCTCCCGGAGCTGAAGCTGGCTCCAAGATGGCACCAGACCCTAGAGACGGTCTCTAGAGAGATCAGCCCAGTCTTGGCGTCCGCAAAGCTGGCTGCCTGTGGGCAGTGTGACATGAACCCCTAGTGTCAATGTAACGTGACCAGGCTGACCCTCAGGCACCCCCTCCCCACTGTAAAAAGTATAAAAGTGACTGATGTAAGTGAGTTCTCTGTACAGCGCTGTGGAATTAGTGGCACTATATAAATAAATGATGATGATGATGATAAAAGTAGGGATAGTAGCCCATGTAAAGTTGTCCAATGTCTCCATCAACAGGACCAGCCAATAACATCACTACAAAGATCCCACTTCTCCCTGTGGCCCTCAGATTAAGCGGATCTATTTATCCAGCCTTAAACCATGTGGAAACGTCTGTCTTAGGTAAGATTCAGTTCTCTTGTTTAACATTAGCCTAATGCAGGATAAGTCTCCTGCATTAAGTGAACTCCCGCAGTCCTTGTTGTTCTCAATGAGGACTTTGGTCTGGACCTATTACTAAGTGCTGAAAACTAAATAAAACATTTCAGAGTTTGTTCCCAATTGCTAGCGCCGTCTGAAGGTGTAGTCGCTCCCTCCTATAGGGATATGATCTCTTCGTATCGCTCCCCAAGCAGCCTATGGGGTCTATGCATCAATAAGATGCGGTGCCCGTAAATATACATCTCAATGATACATATGTATACACCGCTAAGATGCCCTTTGCTGGGTGACTCTGGGAGCCCCAGCGAGGTGACCCCTCTCCTGCGATCTAATTTTCCTATTTACTGGCAGCTTACCGCTGCCGGCGATACCGCATTATCGGATTCTGCGCAGACAGCGAGGCTTCAGCAAGATCCCATAGGGAATGACAGGTGGACGGCGTTCTGTCTGCACAATGCAAAACTTGATGAATTGCAGAACATCGCAGACACTATAGTAATCTATGGGGACTGCGATGCTGAACGGTATTTGCCTAAACGGAGGCAGCTAATGCATAGCAAACATACTTAAATGCAGAAAGTACTGTTTCTGCATTAAGTGCCAGAAAAGCTCGATGCAGACCCCAAAGTGCTCCGCTCCTCCCTCCTATCACAGATTGTATTACCTGATGACAGAGCAGTCACTGCACAAGTCAGGTCAGAACCTGAAAGTAGTGATTGTGATATTCACCGGCACAGGACTTATCGGAGCTGCTCTCCCAGCTAATGAATTTTATTAAATAGCCGCGTTAATTCATTTCTTATGACTGTGATTACATCAACAATATGTGATGGGTCATAAACCCCACAAGCTCACACTTTAATGCACACCCTGCTGGTCTGTATAGACCCCGGCATTGGTGCTCTGCCAGTTATTATGCAGTTATTAATTTAATGTTGATGAAAAGTTCCTTCGAGTTTGTTGCAGGTTGCTATGTGGGGAATTTCGTGCAGAATAGTTGATGTGGAACAAGAAGGTTATTGTTTTGGGGATTGTTCTGTTTGAGGATGGAGGTAAGTATTGTTATGGCGGGTTAGTGTCTACTCAGAGGTGAGGGCTGAGTGCAGCGGGTCCTGATCAGAATGGAGTTAGAAGGGTTCGTGTTAGACGTGAGATAAGGGACCATTCCGGGGCTCTAGACAAAGGGACCCCCCCAATATTGTAGAGAGACATTGTGTTATCTGAGAGGCTACAAAGTGACCTTGTAACTTCCTCTATAAATGATGGACCTTAAACGTCTGTCATCTGCTGCAATGACACCTGTGTCTGTGGGGCCCACGTCATGCAGAGGGGTCTGCAGGTGGGTGGTAAACCTGGAGGACACTGCTACAAGTCCTCTGTTATTCCTAGACTTTGTGGTCCCCTCCATGACCTTACTTGGTGAAAGGACCCAATTTCACCTCAGCACCTCATCTATTTATATAGCGCCACTAATTCCGCAGCGCTGTACAGAGAACTCGCTCACATCAGTCCCTGCCCCATTGGAGCTTACAGTCTAACTTCCCTAACACACACTGTGGCTCCATCTTGTGTCCGGTTAGTCTGCTATGATCTGACACTGGGTAGTTGGTTATTAAGTTCTGTTCTAATTGTTTACTGAACCTGGCATGATGGTTGTTGTAGTGCACCAAGGGTGACTAATGCATTGTGGGTAACCGGCTTAAACAAGTGTTCCAGGAAATTACTTCTATATGCTGAGGACTCTCAGAATAACCTGTGACCTTGTGTTCCCCTGGTCTCCCCCTGTGGAGAACATTCCTTGTCTAATGAGACCTCCTGTATCTTACAGAGAGGGGTCTGACCTCTGTCTCTGTTACCTTCCTCTCCCTGCAGATGAGGCCAGGTCCAGACTCTAATGACTCTTCCTGATGCTCAATGTGGGTTGTACTCACCTCAAACATGTCCTGGGGGAGGGGAGCAGCCCAGAAGTCCGATCCATTTAGTGTTTAGTTAGATGGAGTCTGATCCCTAGTTGGCCGCTGCCCAATGACGGAGCTTGGTGACTACAATGATACCGGTCACTGCTAGGTGTCTATGTAGCTACATCTGGGCTGAGTGCACATACTATCGTCTATATAGCACCACCATGTTATGTAGCGCTGTACAGAGAATACGGAATCCTTCATATCAGTCTCTTATAATCTGTGGGGCTGAAGACCCCATGTTATGAAGGGTTTATAATGATGCTTATTTTGATAAATAGGAAAAATCCCTAAATTTGGCTAAAACTTGCACACACGGGACTGGCAGAAACCAAATAACCTACTAGTGTGTTTATGGCCTGCGGAAGGAAACTCGCACAAACACGGGGAGAACATACAAACTACACACATATAGGGCCACGGTCAAGTTGGAACCCATGATCTGGGTATTGGTCAGCAATGCTAACCACCATGCTACCCAATAGTGCAAGGTCACTGGAAGAGCAGCACGAGTACACAACATATAACTGGGGCTATTACTGCTTCATGTACATGGGGCAGCACAGAGGGGGTTAATGGAGCCAGTGTCTGCGGGATAAACCTGGTTACTGGTCGTCTCTCCTGATTTTTGAGTCGCAATCCCGGGCTTTAAATGTTTGCTTGTAAGAGTGCACATAAATAGCAGTAATTGTTCTGTGCACTTACTGAAAAATAGGGACAATCTGCATCTTTAGAGCTACATCAGATTTGTTGAAGTAAAAAATAATTAAAATGACTTTAACTGATCTGCGTGCCAGGCATGATGGGACTTGTAGTGCCTGCAGACTGATGTGTTGGGGATTCAGCAGCCAGGACTGTGCTGAGGTCTGGTGATCTATAGGGTGAGATGTCCCCATATGTACTATGTGCCCCCCCACAGGCAGCATGTCAGACACTGGGGGGGGGAGAGATATTACAGCTGCCATCTCCCCGTGATGTAAAGGGATCTGGCCGGAGACGCAGACAGATTAACGCTGGGGAGTCGCAGCGTCTGTCACTGTGTGTACAGATCTATCACCCACATACGCTGTAATATCTGTCGCATGGTTACTTCCCATCAGCCAGATCCCTGAGAATCTCCCCGGCACAGACCGCACGTGTATTAGTCATATACTAATCTCATTATTCTGTCCCTCAGCTCTGGGGAAGAAGTGTTATAGATGTATAATAAATGTACTCTGGTTTTCACAACTTCTCACACGGAGAATAACTTTATTTGCTACGGACTTTTTCGATGCCTCTTATATCCTATAGAGATATACATTATAGATGGATATATATATCTATTACAGGTTTTGCGATTGATAAGATATGTACTATGAATTAGTTTGTCTACTTTGAATTCTCTGCAGCCACCAAAACCTTCCGCATATGGTCCTCAAAATGCAAAACATTGAATCTACAATAACCCAGTACAGTTCCATAGTTTCTCACACTTCCGAATTGCTGGAATTGACCAGTAATGCAATTATCACTATTCATTCTTATTACCACAGCTTTATATACTTTGCACTTTATCTATATTTATTGCACGACATCAGCTTATTACAGGGGAGTGATCTGACCTTGATGGTGGTTGTAGTCAATGTACCCTGCTCAGATACTGTCCTGGGAGTGTTATACTGGGGCACTGCAGTCTAGTAGGGGCAGTTCAGGGTTAAAGATGTAACTAAACTCTGAGCAAAGTTTAGATGAAATGCCCCCTCCCCAGATCCCCTATCACAGGGCATTCAGCAGATGAAGTCTTACCTTGTGTCCTGGAGACCTGTGAGGCTGGGACTGTACAGCGGAGTGAGGAGACTGAGGTCCAAGCTGTGAGGCTGGGACTGTACAGCAGAGTGAGGAGACTGCGGTCCAAGCTGTGAGGCTGGGACTGTACAGCAGAGTGAGGAGACCGAGGTCCAAGCTGTGAGGCTGGGACTGTACAGCAGAGTGAGGAGACTGAGGTCCAAGCTGTGAGGCTGGGTCTGTACAGCAGAGTGAGGAACCTGAGGTCCAAGCTGTGAGGCTGGGACTGTACAGCAGAGTGAGGAGACCGAGGTCCAAGCTGTGAGGCTGGGACTGTACAGCAGAGTGAGGAGACTGAGGTCCAAGCTGTGAGGCTGGGACTGTACAGCAGAGTGAGGAACCTGAGGTGCTGCAGGACTGCCCATTAAGATGCACACCAGCAAATGGCTCATGTCTCAGCCCCTTCTTGTAGTCCCCCCTCTCCCTCCCCCCCCCCCCCCCCCTCCATCCTTCAGTCTGTGGCATAAACAGGATTTTCTCCCTCAATGGGTGAGACTTTGACCCAGAAAGCCCCCATGCTGGGAGAGGTTCCTGAGTGCTGGAGGTCAGGCTCCCTCCTGGCTGCACAAGTTCCTACACGCTGGCTGCCGTATAAACCTGTTGTAGGAGCTGCTCCTCTGTATATTTAATATTTAACACCCACTGGTTAATTAGTTGCTGGAAAGTCTGAGTTACTTTCCCTGTGAAGTGTGTAATGTTGTATAACTTGTTAGTGGCACAGCTGCTGCACCTCTTCATTCTGCAATCTGTGTACCCCACGCAGCTGTCTCTTCCCTCATCAAGTCTACAATTAAATGTCCTATGGAATGTTTCCTGGCTTCATAATATAACCCTATAATAGGTTTTCTTGGCATGATTAGATTGTAAGCTCTTGTGAAGATCTCTGTATTCTACCAGCTTTCTTTACACTTGTGTCTGTACTGAATCGTATAACATGTTGTATATGCGACCTTTTGTACTGGTAGTGTAAGGACAGACTTTGTAATCATTGGTGGTATCCTGACTATACCTGATGGAGGGGGAGGGGGGGGGGGCTCCTTAACACAAACTGAATCTGACAACTTTTGTTCCATTTCTTAAATGAAAAAACTAATTGGATCCAAATCAAGAAGTGATACTGAGCTCTTATCCTGTGTAGGAGCAGCTGCAGATACCGAGAGGAGCTCGGTGCTCGGCTGCTGAGAACTGTGCTGTGCGGATGTGACACATGGGGGAGGGATGAAATCCTAGAAGACCCCGAGATATATCCAGCTGGGAGCTGCTCCTCAGCCGTCAGAGATGTACTTTACCCTTATAAGTGACTACAGGAATAGTCCCCTTTAGACATTTATTAAATGCACCAAACTCTCTTTACTTGTCTGTTCCGGCTGCACAAACATCACATTGGAGAACCACAGATCCTCAGGGATATTAATGTAATGGGGGTAACCACACCCACTGCGGCCAATTCTCACAGTATATTCGATGCAATAACATTTAGCGCAGTTATAGACACAGGTGGGTTCTCCCCATCATCCCCTTATGTACAGAGATAGTGTAAGGACCGTTGTCACTATACAGGGGAACCTTTCTGGAACCGGCTGGATATAAAGCAATTTGGGAGAGTTATGATGTCCTGGGGAACATCGGAGTCATTAAAATACTCAGTGTTAATAACCTTTTATCATTACACTTGTACCTTTCAGTTTACTTTATAACCTTATCTAAAATAACGACAGACACAAGATATAATTTTGGCAAAAGGGCGTATTTTATTTAGTGGGAAATTTTATTTAAAACTCCGATGGCGACGAGAGCAAAGCAGTCCGCTAACAACCAAATCTATACACCAATACAGTGTAAGGTGAATCTCAATACCGCTGTCCCAAGTCTTTACCATTGGCCGATACTAAACATGGCGTCATCGCGACTGCCCCCTTCTGGACTCACATTGCCGCGTACGACAGGGTACCCTCCGCCCCAGAGGACCAAGAGTCAGGTTACTGCAAAAGGGGCAGTGACGTGCGGCCAATTCAACGGTAGCACCTTCGATTAGTCGCTGACTGCATTGCTCTCCTACCTACTGCTCCTTGTCTCGAGACAAGAAATTAAATTGTAATGTAACCAACCTATGCCGGGCGGGAGGGACGTATCTGAAATCCAGAAACCAAGAGAGCCAGCCCACCAAGCCAAGTTCATTTATCACCTCCTACAAAACCACTCCCCACAAAGTGATAGGCTGGCTGCAAAAATTATTTAACCCCTAATGGTCAGTACTGATGAAGTATAATACAATATTTTAATTGCCCTCAGCTTATGGCTTCACTTAAACTACATTTCCTGATAACTATCTCCTAGACCTTGTTGAGGTGCCTCCTGTACTTGTATTTGGGGTTTGAGGGATGGCTACTACTAAATGGAGAGACTCCTACACCCCAATAAATAAAACAATATGATTACCATGTCTGTACTACTGGCTAGGTCATAGATAAAGGTTATTTAGTCTTTCAGGCTTGACTGGGGAGCTAGCACTTTATAGCAGTGCACCCATCGCTTTATCCCAAAGGTTTGGTGGGTTTTCCTGCTAGTTGCCTACGGAGCTCTGGTTCCATATTGATGATCAGACAATGTGCAGTTTCAGCTGTAATTTTCATTAAAAAGGGGCGAGTAGCTACATACAGAAATATTTATATATAATCCAGGAATAGGCTAAGTTGAACTGTGAGCAGGGTCCTGGGAGAGATTAACCTCTGAGGTGCTGCAGGAGCCTCGCACGTCGTTGTCCTGAGCGCACTGACGGTTAATGGGGTGCAAGCAAAGATAAGAAAATATTTCAGACCATACATCACTGCGGAGCCTCCTCTCACCTCACATAGAATAGAACCCCCCAATGTCCAGATCTCCATCAATCTGACATAGAATAGAACCCCCCAATGTCCAGGCCTCCGTCAATCTGACTTAGAATAGAACCCCCCAATGTCCAGACCTCCGTCAATCTGACTTAGAATAGAACCCCCCAATGTCCAGACCTCCGTCAATCTGACTTAGAATAGAACCCCCCAATGTCCAGACCTCCGTCAATCTGACTTAGAATAGAACCCCCCAATGTCCAGACCTCCGTCAATCTGACTTAGAATAGAACCCCCCAATGTCCAGACCTCCGTCAATCTGACATAGAATAGAACCCCCCAATGTCCAGACCTCCGTCAATCTGACATGTACTCGTATTCGTCTTTACGTGTGATACGGTTTGTGGTTTGCTGGTCTTTTGTGCTGTACCCACTCTCTGGTGCTGAAGGGGTTGATGGTGACGATAGAGGTTGGCGCTCGGAGAGTCTCTAAGAGGCTCTACTCTTGGACGACCCGCACCAGGACAGACACTTGTTCAGATTGGACGCAATCCAAAATCTTGGCCAAGTATTCCCCTTGGTCTATTTCTGTTACCCTCTTATTGGAAATCTACTGAAGCAGCTGAGAGACTCTTAACCCAGACCCTGGAGCTGGCTGTGAGGGTCACTGCAACACTCTGCCAAATTCCTTAAATCCCAGCGATGCCAAACTGTTCCTGGAGGAGGAGAGCAATGGGCAGGTGGGGGGGATCTCACCATAATGTCTAGAGCTGCCCCCACCATGGTCTGTTGTACCACACAATACACCCTTACCGGTGTGACACACAAGCCTGATATATACACTGTTATATTCCTAGTATCCAAGTTCTGCACCACCTAGAGCCTGGGTGATGCTGCACAGTACCACTTCCGATGGCCTTTGAGCTGGGCTCAGTATATAGTGCAGTTTTATTTCATGCATGGGAAACTGCACAGTGTCGCTTCTCTTGCTGGATGTAATGCACAGTGGCTGCTGTTTGTATGGGAACACATCCTGTCTTATGTGTTATATTATACTATGGTTCCAGAATTGTCTCTTTACCTGGCAAACATTGTATTCAAATTGGATTTGTAGGTGTGAGAAGATTTGAGAAGATTTAATTTGTTTATCTTGGCAGTAATTAGATTGTTGGCTAAATGCAGTGATTAAGGCTGAGCAAACGACTGGGAAGAAAAGATCAGATCAGCAGCCAATTCGTGTACATGCTATACAAGATTTACCATCAGATCTGTGCTCGTCCTCTCTCATAACAATCTGCTGAAACTCTCCACTGCACACTCCATAGAGATCTATGGGCGCTGCCGTTCCCGGGTGCAGGGGCGCTGCCGTTCCCAGAGGATGTAATTCCATAGAGATCTATGGGCGCTGCCGTTCCCTGGTGCAGGGGCGCTGCCGTTCCCAGAGGATGTAATTCCATAGAGATCTATGGGCGCTGCCGTTCCCGGGTGCAGGGGCGCTGCCGTTCCCAGAGGATGTCATTCCATAGAGATCTATGGACGCGGCCGGTCCCGGGTGCAGGGGCGCTGCCGTTCCCAGAGGATGTCATTCCATAGAGATCTATGGACGCGGCCGGTCCCGGGTGCAGGGGCGCTGCCGTTCCCGTAGGATGTCATTCCATAGAGATCTATGGGCGCTGCCGTTCCCGGGTGCAGGGGCGCTGCCGTTCCCAGAGGATGTAATTCCATAGAGATCTATGGGCGCTGCCGTTCCCGGGTGCAGGGGCGCTGCCGTTCCCGGAGGATGTCATTCCATAGAGATCTATGGACGCGGCCGGTCCCGGGTGCAGGGGCGCTGCCGTTCCCGGAGGATGTCATTCCATAGAGATCTATGGACGCGGCCGGTCCCGGGTGCAGGGGCGCTGCCGTTCCCGTAGGATGTCATTCCATAGAGATCTATGGGCGCTGCCGTTCCCGGGTGCAGGGGCGCTGCCGTTCCCGGAGGATGTCATTCCATAGAGATCTATGGGCGCTGCCGTTCCCGGGTGCAGGGGCGCTGCCGTTCCCGTAGGATGTCATTCCATAGAGATCTATGGACGTGGCCGGTCCCGGGTGCAGGGGCGCTGCCGTTCCCAGAGGATGTCATTCCATAGAGATCTATGGACGCGGCCGGTCCCGGGTGCAGGGGCGCTGCCGTTCCCGTAGGATGTCATTCCATAGAGATCTATGGACGTGGCCGGTCCCGGGTGCAGGGGCGCTGCCGTTCCCAGAGGATGTCATTCCATAGAG
Source organism: Mixophyes fleayi (assembly GCF_038048845.1). Classification (NCBI taxonomy): domain Eukaryota; kingdom Metazoa; phylum Chordata; class Amphibia; order Anura; family Limnodynastidae; genus Mixophyes; species Mixophyes fleayi. Next base: position 2,051,680 of record NC_134412.1, read on the forward strand.
ATCTATGGACGCGGCCGGTCCCGGGTGCAGGGGCGCTGCCGTTCCCGGAGGATGTCATTCCATAGAGATCTATGGACGTGGCCGGTCCCGGATGCAGGGGCGCTGCCGTTCCCGGAGGATGTCATTCCATAGAGATCTATGGACGCGGCCGGTCCCGGGTGCAGGGGCGCTGCCGTTCCCGTAGGATGTCATTCCATAGAGATCTATGGACGTGGCCGGTCCCGGATGCAGGGGCGCTGCCGTTCCCGGAGGATGTCATTCCATAGAGATCTATGGACGTGGCCGGTCCCGGGTGCAGGGGCGCTGCCGTTCCCGGAGGATGTCATACCATAGAGATCTATGGACGCGGCCGGTCCCGGGTGCAGGGGCGCTGCCGTTCCCGTAGGATGTCATTCCATAGAGATCTATGGACGTGGCCGGTCCCGGATGCAGGGGCGCTGCCGTTCCCGGAGGATGTCATTCCATAGAGATCTATGGACGCGGCCGGTCCCGGATGCAGGGGCGCTGCCGTTCCCGGAGGATGTCATTCCATAGAGATGTATGGACGCGGCCGGTGCAGGGGCGCTGCCGTTCCCGTAGGATGTCATTCCATAGAGATCTATGGGCGCTGCCGTTCCCAGAGGATGTCATTCCATAGAGATCTATGGACGCGGCCGGTCCCGGATGCAGGGGCGCTGCCGTTCCCGGAGGATGTCATTCCATAGCTGAACAAGATTTATAGTTCTGCTGATCAATCAAATGGAACGACGATCGGAAATTTGGATCGACTATTGATCGTCTAAGTATACAAACTAATGCGATAGTTCCAAGCACTCGTTTATTGTGTGATTGGCCGGATAATCTGCTGATTAAACCTGCAGTGTGAACCCAGCCTTAGATTGTTACCTAAATACAATGAGTAAATCTCCTGCTGAATGTCTGACTTGTGTGATCTCTTAACAATCTTCATATAATAGAACAATGTGTATCTTACCCTTGTAGACTGAACACAATAGAACTGTGAAATCCCGGAGAGCGGACTGTGTACTCTGCAATGTGTACTCTGCGCGGTCCGTGTAGTGGGAGAGGTTTAACCTTTACACAGCAAATATTACAATGTAAATGGTTTAAGTCCTTTATTTTCTCTCCGCGGTTCCCTCAAACCCTGCGGCTTATTTATCAAAGTGAGAATGGCCGTCTCCTATTGCCCACATTAAGGCTTCGCCCCATAGCAGAGCCTATACGACCGGCAGTACGTGTGCGCCGACGCTGCCGTTATCCTCCTCTCGGGGGAGAGATGAAGCATTACTTTTCATTTTCTTCTTTAATTTGTGATTATGTTAAACAAAAATAATGCCGTTAACCCTTACTGCTCCGGCCTGTACATCCATCTGGGAGAGCGAGAGCACGGTCTATCGCATGTACTGTAATAGAAAATCTGACTGATCGCTAAATAGTAAATAGACCCCGATGGTTTTATCTTGTCCAATTTTTTTAGATTTAACCAAAAAACGTCAGATAAATACTGTATATTATACCCCGGATGTTGGGGTCCTTGACCTCTTGTAGAGGTAAAATGTTTTGTGTTCAATAGAGAATTAGGGGGTCTATTTATCACTGGTGGATGGCGTACCATAGCAATACAAACAGGAGGCGACGACACTGCTCCGTGGAGCTTGCAATCTAAAGCGGCGATGCCAGAGTATTTACACCTGACTCTTCCCATTGATTATTTCTGCATAAAAATAAATGCATCAGAGCTGTGAATCCTAAAGTGTCTCCTGAGATAAAGGACCTATAACGGTTTGGGTAACACTTCCGCAGAAGGTAACGGAGGTGATATCTCTTCTCTAATCGCAGGTTTTTCACACCTGTCTGAGCCGGGATTTCAGCCGTGTTCAGTCGCTCTTCTGTTACTCACACGTCTCGCGCCTTTACCTGGTCGGATGTCACAGCTCCAGACATGAATATTTGATCACTTATAAAAGGATATGAAGTCCCATCTGCACAATAACCTGAGTTCATCCAATGTATGAAAAGCTGCTAAGTAATGTACAGACTGCAGACACTAAACATATGAAGCCCAATGGGAAATTCTAACTCCAAGGAAAAAGCTTCTGGTAAACGTCATCGTAATTTGGATGTCAGATGGGGCGATACATCTACCCCTTAGTCCTGAGGGACAAAACTAAAGTCTATGAACAGACAAACGTAACTAATCCCCAGCAGCAGAACTGTAACTCCGGTAGGAGTGAGGGCCGAGTCCTAAATCCCACCTCAGTCTGCGCAGCTGTCAGTGCTGGTGGTGTGCTGCCACCTGCTGTCTGTATCTGGAATTGCAGTGGGGGCTGCCTGAAGAGTAGCAGGAGTGCGCATGCAGCCGGATAGGGCACCACTCTCCCTCTCGCCCTCCCATCCACTAATGAGCCGCAGCATGTTGTGGGGCAATGTGCCCCCCCCCCCCCCCCCCATGTACAACTGCGTCCCGCTGGCTGACCCAGAGGGTTTCTTTATTTTATAATTTATTAATTTGTTCCTCTAGTCTTAGATCACTACTAGCAGACCTGGAGGTAGATTTACTAAACTGCGGGTCTGAAAAAGTGGAGATGTTGCCTATAGCAACCAATCAGATTCTAGCTGTCACTTTGTAGAATGTACTAAATAATGCTGCTAATAAGGGGCCCCGTGTGTTCACCTCGGATGCTGGGTCATTATCGGACACATCTGATTCATGGTCATCAGGACAAACCACACTTATATTCCGTCTCCGCTCATAGTTTCCATCTCTGTAACATTTACAGGAAATCTTGTTTCCACTTTACAGACATGACCTTGTTTCCAGATATGGTTTGTCAGTGTTAATCTATTGTACGGTGGTAACATACGTTGGCTTTGTCTAATGAAACCGTATAATACAAATAATTGAGATAGGGACAAAATGGAAAATTTGAATTCCTTAATAAAAATGAGGAGCGGAATGTTGGTCCTATGCTGGGGTGTCACCCGGGTCGTATCGTGGGAGCTGGAAATGGATTAAATCAATTCTTCATATTGTGAAAACAAACCTTCTCAAATAAAAGGGAGGAAATTGCACCTGTAACATTAAATCTAATTCTGTTCTATTCAGTTGTAAAGATATTGACAGCTGCATAAATATCCACATAAGATACAGTGAATGTGATGTAGAATAACACAGCATAACTACATATGTACAACGCCCCCTAGTGGCTTTTAGTAAACCCTGCACCCCAGTGAATACAGGAGGGGTCACCTAAGAGGGCAGGATAGGTGTTTGTGAAAAGTGACAAACTGGTTGTTATGGTGATATCCCAGCCTGTGAGACTGAGGGAGAGGATGGGGGGACAGAGGAGACCCTAGGAGAGGAAGATATAGCTGTGGGACCTGGGAGCTTCCTCCCAGGCTCCCCCGCCATTGTCTGGGAGTGTGAGCACGGTTACTGCGCAAGGGCAAGTACTGTGTGCCGGAATAGGGGGAGAGTCCCCAGAGCAGAGACCCCTGGAGAGAAGTGGCAGCATGCATACACTATGGGATGTAGGAACTGCATAGGTGTTGGAGATACTGTGATTCTGGCTGAACTGTGAGTAGCTGTGGAACTACAATGACCAGGAGTACCTGGTATGTACTGTGATAAAGCCAGCAGTGTGGCTGCATATACAGAGGGGAGGAGTCCCTAATCCCAGAGAGGGGGAGAACCTCATATCACTAAAGAGAACCCCAAGAGAGAGAGAGAGAGAGGGGGAACATCTCGCATGGAAGAGACCCTGGAATAAGGGTTTCTGCAAGAGGCGTGGTAGCTGAAGTGTCAGAGCCAGGGGCTGTGGGTACACTGCGAGAAGTGTCAGAGCCAGGGGCTGTGGGTACACTGCGAGAAGTGTCAGAGCCAGGGGCTGTGGGTACACTGCGAGAAGTGTCAGAGCCACGGGCTGTGGGTACACTGAGAGAAGTGTCAGAGCCACGGGCTGTGGGTACACTGAGAGAAGTGTCAGAGCCAGGGGCTGTGGGTACACTGAGAGAAGTGTCAGAGCCAGGGGCTGTGGGTACACTGAGAGAAGTGTCAGAGCCCAAAGGAGAAATCATCCCTGCAGAGGAGGGATGAGCTGCAGTTGTGAGTTACACAGCGTGTCAGAGCTGCATTGAGAAGAAGCTGCCTGCCTGTTGGCATCAATGTGAATGCCCCTACAGAGAAGGGGTTAACTGCAGTTAAGTACAGAGTACTGGAGTGTAAGACAGGTGAACTACGTTATATAACATCTAGATAACATTAAGTATTGTGCAGGATGAGTAAGCAGCTGTATATATATTTATTGCTGCAACTATTATGATTATCGCGTTGGAGGAAGAGGGGTGTAAATAAAGAGTTCAGTTTGTGATAGAGACGGTCTGGCACCCAAATTATTCTGTCTTTTATTGCACCACAAAGTGACATCACCTGTGTCCCACTACTTACAAAGAGACACCTGCATGTGCAGGGACTCCCTGATCATTTACACCCATGGCCCCCCAGCTAGCCAGGGCTTGAGAAGGAGGTACCCTTTGCACCCTACACACAGTGACAGGGGGTTACATATGTAATGAGGGCCTGCGGAGGAAGTGGGCACAGTGTGGCCCACGGCACCGGGAGACCCGGGGGGAAAGTGGGCACGGTGTGGCCCACGGCATCAGGATGCCCGGGGGGAAAGTGGCGTTGTGCGGCCCGTGGTAACGGGAGAACTCCAACTGTCAGGATATTTCACCTCCAGCAACTTAATTGTTTTTTTGTGTAATAATCAAACTTTTCACTCCAATTTTTAGTAAATAGTTAAAAAAAAAAAATTCTCAAGGCTGTGATCACCTTCTGAGCTCTGGGACTGTGCACAAAATACAGGTTGTGGAGGATGAGGTTGTGGCTGGAATCTTAATCTTGTACAGCAGCTTTTATGTTCCTCTTGGTCACATGTTGGGTTATTAATTTGCCAGGAACAGTCAAATCTGTTTAAAAGACTGGTTTCCAGCCTTAAGTTAACTTATTTTATGAAGGAGGCTTCAAATCACAATCTAATATTACAGCCTCCCCCCCCCCCCCCCCCCTCTCTTCAGTAATGATTCATAAATGAAGACGGGAAATTCAGTTTGTCAGATGGAGCCTGGTGGATCTTGACCTGGAAAATATATTCACATCTTGTGTGTAAATGGAAACCTCAACAGGAATTAGACCTAAATCTTACATTAGCTGGGGCACCAGAGGTCCAGACCTCAGGCTACAATAGGCAGACATGGTTCTATGCCCAGGGTCTTACAGCGCCATCTGCTGGGCAGGTGGAGGTCTGGGCTGGATGGGACACTGGGATTGAGGGGGGTGGGGGGATATAGATGGGACTTATGAAACCATATTGTAGATACTGAAGGAGTTGTCTAGATCAGTGATGGCTAACCTGTGACACTCCAGGTGTTGTGAAACTACAAGTCCCAGCATGCTCTGCCAGCTATCGGCTAGTTATCTACTGGGAAAACATGCTGGGGCTTGTAGTTTCACAACACCTGGAGTGTCACAGGTTAGCCATCACTGGTCTAGATGAAGAAAATTTGGGTTCTAATAAATGCAATGCCCCCAACAGTCTCCTACTTGCATATGTCGCTGGCATTGGGGAGGGGCTATGAGCAGGAAGGGGGAGGAGATTAAAAGGTGAGTAACTAGAATGACCCCGGGGGCGCTGCCTTATGAAGAATTGGGGTACTATTAGTACATAATGGTGGATGAGACTCTGGGGACCCAAAAGCTATAAATTTAGAGGAAAACGCTCTTCCCACACACAGAGCAGGTGCTGCCCTCTGCTGGACGTTCCTCGCACTGCAGTATACGCCCTCTGGACTTGGGTGAAAGCCCTGATGAGGGGAGCTTAAGATTTAGGGGTTTATCTAACAAAGGGAGAAAAGCCCTAAATCCAGCGATAACATGTGCTGGGGTCTGTCCTAAGCTGCCCCGAGATTATGTACAAGGACAGAGGCCGTAGAAGAACCGTTGTCCTCTTAGAATGGACATAGAGGCTGAACGCTGGGGGATATATGCTGTATTTCAATGAAACCATTTTACTAATTGGCCTATTCAATTATTACTTCATTAGCCCCTGCGCCAGGATCCAGAGTCTGCGCCAGGTCCATGTGATTTATAGTAACTTATTTCATAGACATGACCCCTATGCACAAACTGTACAGAATCCCCCTGTATCAGTCTCTGTGCACAGTCCGGGGTCTCTTCCTGTTATCTCTGCCATTCATGGCTTATCCAGTAGACGGGAGAAGTGGTACTGTGCAGGTTTAAGAACCGATACTGAGAATTATATTACTACATGGTATTATAATGGCACAGAGTAAGCTTGGTGGTGATGGATCAGTGGAGACAATTTGTCTAATTTAGAATACACAGAATTAAGACCGGTTTTTGTCCTGGTTATAACACAACAAAACTATTGGACCATAGTCCAAGTTGTGACCTAAACGTGTAGGGTCACATCCCGCTGACTCTGACATCTAGGCAATAAATAGAATTGTTTTGCAGTTAAATTGTAACTTCCACCACTTGTTGTGACTGTTCACCCCTCCGCTACATAACCACACAGACTGCTGAGCAGAGCAAAATAGGCGACATTTACAGAGGAGTCCTGTGTACATCCAGCACAATAGAGGTTCCCAGCTCTACAGATCTCAGAGGCCACAATATTCACCTGTATACAGGAGCGTCGCCCCTGCATTGTAGCTACTGTATGTATGTCTTCCTATAATCACAGCAATATAATTGCAGTGTTATTGTGACCCTCAGACTCCTGTGCTGGAAAATGAAAATCATTTCCTCCTGATAAATTACTTTAGAAATCTATTCAGTCTTCCTGCTGTCAGCTGGTAACACTCCCCCATCCACCCACCAGATGGCGCCCCAGCTCCACTGCTACAATTAATGGCTGATTGGGAATATTCTGGGAAACTTGTCCCTGTATTGTGGGACTGTACCGGACACAGTAATGAGGTCTGGGTAGTGAGCTCTGTGGCCAAGGGCGAGTTATTGGCTGTGAATCTCCCCTGGTTGTTCAGGTTTCAGCTCAATTGCATGAATCTTGTTGTAAATGGCTGGTCCAGGTCTATGTGGGATAAATGCCTCCAGTGGATCCTATATGTGGGTGTTTTGATTACTAAAGTAACATTCTAATGTCAGTGTTTTTATAGTTGGCAAATTGTGCTGTTTTGTAGATGGATAAATGATGCAAATCAGCGACTTCTACACAGGAGAATAACTTCAGGGGCCACCGTTTAGATTGTGGCCCTCTCGGCCACTGTTGAATATTAATCGGCTTATACGTATAGTTGCTGGTAAGAAGGTTAGAACGCTCCCTAGTCGTTATAGTGTCTGTCTATAGCTTGTCGCATACATCTGAGAACCATCCTGTACTACGCTGATGAGCTCCAATAAGGGTGGGTGTGTATGTTGGATTCTCAAGGCCTGATTATCTAATAGGCTCACTAGGGTATGAGGCTTTTGGTGGGGGCCCCAAATCGACAGGGAGAGGTGTAAACTGGAAATTTTAATATAAGAATTGTTTTCCAAAGTAAAAAAAAAAAACATGAAAGGAAGAATGTAATATTTTATGATGTATTCCCTTGGTAGAGGCTGGAGACGAGGAGTCCTCCTCCGGGTGGGCATTGGGTAAGGTTTGGGGGAGGAACTATTTTGCCCTCCGAGCAGATCTGATTTACCCCTGGACACTGCTGGACTGGGTCAGGCGCCCGCTCTTACTGCCTCCTTGGTCGAGCAGACTGTATTCATCCCACCCACCAGAGAACTAGGAGGCCTATGGACACAGTCTGAGCCCTTTGTGTCCTGGTGGGCAGTCAAAATAGGACTTCAGAACTGGCCTTTGTCCACGGCATGTGTGTGACCACACAACAAGGACAGAATCTCTTCATAGGTCCTGGTCGCTCTCTCGTGCTTGTGTTACCAGAGGACATACGAGGTCTCACGTGTGCGAGTTGTTGTATCTAACCAGAGGTGCTGCTACCTCATTGTAACCACCTGGGTCAATATTTTGTACGTAGTAACCAGGGGCGGATCTAGAAAACTACTGTACCCGGGGCGATTTAGGGGGGCGCGATTTAGGCCCCGCCCCTTTCTAACATCTTAGGCTGCCGACGGCTGCACACTATGTGCAGGTCCGTCCAGCAGTGACAGGTAGGGACAGTGTGCTGCCCGGCTGCTCTGATTGTGTTTTAAAACACACTGTCCCTGCCTGTCACGGCTGGATGGACCTGCACATACTGTGCAGCCGTCGGCAGCAAGTGTCTGCTAGGGGGGGCGATCGCCCCGATGCCCCCCCCCCCACCCCCCAGATCCGCCACTGGTAGCAACAAAGTATCTGAGCTGGTCTTCTGTGTATTGTGTTTTCAGTTGTACGATTAGTCAGTTTAGGGTGTTTCCCCATCGGTGACTCCTGCATGGAATAGACCCGTCTCAGCAGATTCCAGTAATTGGCTGTTTGTGTCTTTATCACTGCAAACCAGCTGTTGATTATCCTCCTTATTACATAACGTAGAATATTTCTCTTGAAGGGTGACGTGAATCTGCATTATGTTACTAATAGTGTAAATGTTGTGGCGAGTCGATGCTCCATGTGGTTCTGTCCCTTCATCCAGGTGAGTATTTATAGTAAATAACAAGTTATTCACCATGAGTCTGCAACATTTATTTATATAGCACCAGCATATAACGTAGCGATTTACAATTGGGAACAAACAGAATAATAAAACAATACTGGGTAATACAGACAGAGGTAAGAGGGCCCAGCTCACAAGCTTACAGTCTATGGGACAATGAGGGAAAGTGCTACGTATTACATATTGGTCTAGCCAGAATGCAGGGGGAGGGGGGGGGATTAGTGAGCCAGCTGAACCCAACGTAATGATCTCCAATAAGGACCATCCCGGAGAG